>NW_020861760.1:0-14054 GCF_003713205.1 Coffea eugenioides
CACATTGATTTCGCAAAGTTTTTCATATATCATTTTTTCGAACAAATTCTTGGGCCTGCAAAACCATATTTTGTCGAAAGAACCCCTTGAGTAATGTGCCAAAGGTGGTAGCATTGGGTAAAAAACCAAGCTTCAAGAGGGCACCAAATAGAGAAAATCCAAAATCCACTCGACCCACGAGGCAGTAACAGTCAATGCCCATGCCCAATGTGTAATCATCAACTAGAATAATGCCCTTGTTGCCACGCATGTCTCTGAAAACGGAAATAGCTGAGTGATAATGCTTCATCTTAATAATACGGGCCAGAAGTTTATTGAATTGAATAACTCTAGGCAAAGGCCTCATCGGGACCATCTGATTGTACAAGCTCAAAGCATTTTCCAGCTTATCAATATCGCTAATATTGTCCCTTAAACTTCCAGATTCATAGCTGAAATTGGAACTCATAGAAGAGTGATCATTATTGCTAGCAGTAGTACCAGTAATTGCAGCGGCAGAAATAGAATGAAATCGAAATTGAGAATCAGGATTAGGGAAATTGGGAATTAGGATTAGGGATAGGGTTAGGGTTTGGAGAGAGATATGTTAAAGTACTAGTTGAGATACTTGGTGCTTTCTGGAATTGAGGAATGGAAACAACAGAAAAAGCTCTACTCTCGATCTTCATATCTGACACAAGACTAGTTATTTTTTCTTCTTTCCAACAAACGTCAACATTTTATAGCTATTAACACTTGATAATACAATAACTAATTACAAAAAAGGGTAACTACCTTCATATCCTTTCTTGCTCGATCTATTAACCATGTTGGGAAGTTATTTTCCCATTCGATATCCTTAACTAGTTTGGCAGTGAATTGCGCCAGGATATGGCTACACCCATTTCCAGCTCTAGGAACAAAAGAGAACTTGCAACACTCAAAATCCTTTCTAAGGTTACCAATGTCCTCCAGGACTGTTTCTACGTTATTGTCCTAAACATTGCCTGTCTTAATTTGGTCCACTACACCTTTGCAGTTTGTTTGGACTTCAATATTAGTACAACTTGCGTTCTTTGCCATTACTAGAGCACTTCTAATAGCCAGTGCTTCTTCTTTGCTTGCTTCTCCTCTCTTGCGTTCAAAATATTCCTTTTACTTTCACAATCCTTCCCACCCAGTTCCTAGCTATGATCCTCAAACTTGTTCTTACCATTTTGGCTGATATTGCTGCATCTGTATTTATTTTAATCACTCCCTCCTTAAGTGGTTCCCAACCATCTTGCTGATGCTTGCCAACTTCTGGAGTGGCATTGTTTCCTGCACCTGCAATTGTTTCATTTTCATATTCGATCCATTCTTGCTATTTTTTATCAACAATTTGCTTTGCCTCCTTGTTCTCACAGTGGAATACCATACTGTTTCGTGCCTTCCAGATTTGCCATAGGATGTTTACTGTGAGGTTGATTCTGTCCTGCACACAAGACTAGTTGAATTAACAGAAAAATGTTGAGTTATTACGTAAACTATGTTATTTTGCTTAGTTAACAGAATTAAGTAGGAATTAGTAGTATTTTGTCGTTTTCTTTGTAGTTTGTTGTGTTTGGGGTATTAAGTGGATTTTTTCAAATTCGGTCCATGTCAGCAAGTTAGTTACAAGTAACTTTAGGCACTAGTATTAGTAGGAAGAGGCTCTACACTTTTTGTTATTAATTTTACTGATATTGAAACCGATTCCTTGTGAGTGAATGGATCAATTCCTTTCTCTGCAAGTTTCCCTCAACTCTTCCTTTATTCTCTGATCATCTCTTTCCTCTCTATTTTGAATTTTACATTTTCTCTTATTCGTTGCTGAATTTCAGTGAAGTACCATTGATTGAGCTTGAGTTTGTGACAAATGGTATTTAGAGCAGTCGATTCTGAGGAAATGACAGAAACTAGAAGTAAAGCTTCTAAGGAAAATCTTAAAAGGTTAGATAGAGAGGTCTCAGAACTGGGAATGGCTGTGAAGAACTTGGCTGGGTCTGTGAGTGAACTTAGTCTATCTATTTCACTTACTGGTAGGTGCCGAACCTGTACAATAATAATTACTAAAAAGTCCTAATCACCACCACAATTAATTATAAAACAAATCCGAGTACTGGAGCAGGGACCCTAGGTGTGCAATGGGTTACTTGATTCACCATGTTTCCGAAAAGTTTGCTTGATCCGATATACCAGAATTGTCTATAAATATACTAAAATTGCATACAATGGCAAGTAGAGTCGATTCTACAGGGAACGGGTTGGAAATTGTTTCTTTCCACGTCAATAGAATAAATTGGGGGATAATTAATGAGGTGAAAATAAAAATAAAATAAACAAAATTCAAAGCTAACTTACCAAGTACAATTTACTAAAAATAGCAATTAATAAAATTCTACCCAAAGGATCAACTTTTCAGGCACGGTCCAATTAAATGATCATTGATGCAAAGATATTTCATTCATCCGTCTCTAGGTTGGTTATAGCTATCAAGAAGTTCTGACAACCAGTTCTTCCTTACTTTTTTGACAGTCAAGGCACGACCATTGACTGCTTCTCTAACCAGAAAACAACCCTAGGTACGACCGTAGAAATTTAATTATCCAATTGCATTAAAACTAGAAGAACCCAACCCTAACCAATAAACACGCTAAGAGGGTTTATTTAAATTAGATCTTGCGTTCCCCCAACATAAAGCCAATTATGGTGGTTGTCACTAGTTGTCAACTAAACGAACAATTACGGATTCAATTTAATTGACGTGACAGTAGGCTATTAAATTAAATCAAATACCTGGCCGTTGATATTCACTTAATAAAATACCCATGAACAATTAATTCAGAAAACGCAAGAACAGCAACAAATTGGACGAAATAGTGAAAATTCGATTAGATCTCACAGATGTTATGAATCGCGCTTTCGCGTTAACCCTTGGGTAGAAGGGGAATTTAGCCGTTCCTCATCATATCAGTCTTGCGCGATTTAATTGATTTCATCCACGCAAACATCAAAGAATCTGGAACGATGAAGTAACGAAGAAAGAAAAAGTGAAAAGTCTTGCTTGTTTCTGCGTTGGAGTCCGTACTGAATCCGAAAGTTCAATGCCAAAGCCAACGAAAATTGTACAGATCCAAAGCAAAAGCAAAAGAGTCAAAATGTAAAAGCCAAAAAGCAAGGGAAAAGTCTTGGATGTTTGACAGATGCGAAAAAAGGAAAACTAAAGCTAAGGTAGTGATTCCTCGTGAATCTGGATTGTTTTCTTCTTTGTAGCGCCGCCAGTAGGAGCCAAATCAGGAGCAAGCTTTGTCTAAGGGTTCTAATCCCACGCATCTGGTCCACGTGGACCTGGTTCCTTAATTGGTTCTCCTGCTGTTACCAAGCCCGCGGGTCCGGCTTTTGGGTAACCCTCTACAATTTCTAGCGTGGGCACATCCTGAAATAAAGGGTCTTCTGGAAATTTGCTTCAAAAGATTATTTTTATCACCAACCACCTACAATTTACACAAATATCAAATATGAGCAAATTCTCAATTCTTAGCGCCATGAGTAGCCAAAATTAGGACAGAATAATAGTGCAAAATGTGCTCAATTACCGCTCTATCACTTACTTAAGATTTAATAGCATGAAAATGCATTCATTTCCTCTGCATTGATATGACATAATACTATCGGAGTGAAACAAGGGATCTAAAGGAGAACAGAAGTTAGACTATATTAGTAACAAGTAAACCTTTTGTGTGTATTTACAAATGTTTGGGGAATAAATACCAAATCTTTTGAGTCCAAAACACTTACCTTTCAAAGAGTTTCAATTGACAAAAAGATCCTCTTTTATGATTTCTACTTCGGTTCATTGGGTCCAAACTTCTCAATTATCTCCATACAAGAAGGATAATTTTCTTTATCTTGTAGCAAATCTATTAAAATAGAAAAAGTTGATGAGTCCATTTTAAATCCTCTTCTAGCCATTTCTTCAAGAAATCTCAGTGCATCATTATATTCCCCTCTCCTAAGAAGTTCTTGAGCAATAAAACTAAATGTTATCCCATTAGGCGAACAACTATTCTCTTACATCTTCACAAAAAACTCTTTAGCTTCATCCAGCAAACCTTTTAGACAAAGATTAGTAATCATCGTTTTATATGTTGACACGTTATGTTCCATTCCTTTTAAAGAAAGATTATTGAAAAGATCCCCTGCACATTGAAACCTCCCACTTTTGCACAATCCATGAAGAATGATGTTGTACATAGTTATATCAAGTTTGACTCCATCAAATTGCATTTTCTGCAGGAATTGCAGGGCCTCCTCAATATGTCCACATTTGCATAGGCCATCCAACATTGTACAGTAGGTATGAAAATCAGGAGTTAAGGAAACAGCTTGCATCTCAACGAATACTTCTCTTGCAGAACGATACCTTGCCATCCTGAACAAACCCTGCAAGACAATATTATATGTACCAACGTCAGCTCTCAAACCTCTCTGTGGAATTTCCCTGAGGAGATGCATGGCCTTATCATTTTCATTTTTCTTGAAATGCCCATTCATTAGAGTACTGTGGCTTAGAATATCTGGATGCACACCCCTATTAACCACGGTGTCAAAAATTTTCCTTGCTTTATCCATTTGGCCCTGCAAACAGTATCCATTCATCAGGACATTATATATAACTGTATCAGAATTTTCACCTCTCTGAATCATGATCTCAAATACATCTCCTGCATCTTGCAAGGATCCTTCCCTAGAAAATGCATCAATCAGAATACAATAAGTAAAATGGCTTGGAGGAATACTAAAATGACTCATCTAGTTCAGTAGCATTTTGACATCTTTTAATTTGCCCAATTTACAAAGGCCATGAATCAAACAGTTATAGGTGACAACACACGGGAGAACACCCTTTTCGATCATCTCATGCAAAAGGGCCAGAGCTTGATCGACCATTTTATCTTTGCACAGTCTGTCAATAATAGTCGTGTATATGATGGCATTGGGTTTAACATTCGTATTTTAACCATTTTCCATTATCCTAAAGAATTTAATTGCAGTGCTAGTGTTTCCCGCCTTACAAAGCCCATGGATTACACTTCCAAGGATGACCACATTGATTTCGCAAAGTTTTTCATATATCATTTTTTCGAACAAATTCTTGGGCCTGCAAAACCATATTTTGTCGAAAGAACCCCTTGAGTAATGTGCCAAAGGTGGTAGCATTGGGTAAAAAACCAAGCTTCAAGAGGGCACCAAATAGAGAAAATCCAAAATCCACTCGACCCACGAGGCAGTAACAGTCAATGCCCATGCCCAATGTGTAATCATCAACTAGAATAATGCCCTTGTTGCCACGCATGTCTCTGAAAACGGAAATAGCTGAGTGATAATGCTTCATCTTAATAATACGGGCCAGAAGTTTATTGAATTGAATAACTCTAGGCAAAGGCCTCATCGGGACCATCTGATTGTACAAGCTCAAAGCATTTTCCAGCTTATCAATATCGCTAATATTGTCCCTTAAACTTCCAGATTCATAGCTGAAATTGGAACTCATAGAAGAGTGATCATTATTGCTAGCAGTAGTACCAGTAATTGCAGCGGCAGAAATAGAATGAAATCGAAATTGAGAATCAGGATTAGGGAAATTGGGAATTAGGATTAGGGATAGGGTTAGGGTTTGGAGAGAGATATGTTAAAGTACTAGTTGAGATACTTGGTGCTTTCTGGAATTGAGGAATGGAAACAACAGAAAAAGCTCTACTCTCGATCTTCATATCTGACACAAGACTAGTTATTTTTTCTTCTTTCCAACAAACGTCAACATTTTATAGCTATTAACACTTGATAATACAATAACTAATTACAAAAAAGGGTAACTACCTTCATATCCTTTCTTGCTCGATCTATTAACCATGTTGGGAAGTTATTTTCCCATTCGATATCCTTAACTAGTTTGGCAGTGAATTGCGCCAGGATATGGCTACACCCATTTCCAGCTCTAGGAACAAAAGAGAACTTGCAACACTCAAAATCCTTTCTAAGGTTACCAACGTCCTCCAGGACTGTTTCTATGTTATTGTCCTAAACATTGCCTGTCTTAATTTGGTCCACTACACCTTTGCAGTTTGTTTGGACTTCAATATTAGTACAACTTGCGTTCTTTGCCATTACTAGAGCACTTCTAATAGCCAGTGCTTCTTCTTTGCTTGCTTCTCCTCTCTTGCGTTCAAAATATTCCTTTTACTTTCACAATCCTTCCCACCCAGTTCCTAGCTATGATCCTCAAACTTGTTCTTACCATTTTGGCTGATATTGCTGCATCTGTATTTATTTTAATCACTCCCTCCTTAAGTGGTTCCCAACCATCTTGCTGATGCTTGCCAACTTCTGGAGTGGCATTGTTTCCTGCACCTGCAATTGTTTCATTTTCATATTCGATCCATTCTTGCTATTTTTTATCAACAATTTGCTTTGCCTCCTTGTTCTCACAGTGGAATACCATACTGTTTCGTGCCTTCCAGATTTGCCATAGGATGTTTACTGTGAGGTTGATTCTGTCCTGCACACAAGACTAGTTGAATTAACAGAAAAATGTTGAGTTATTACGTAAACTATGTTATTTTGCTTAGTTAACAGAATTAAGTAGGAATTAGTAGTATTTTGTCGTTTTCTTTGTAGTTTGTTGTGTTTGGGGTATTAAGTGGATTTTTTCAAATTCGGTCCATGTCAGCAAGTTAGTTACAAGTAACTTTAGGCACTAGTATTAGTAGGAAGAGGCTCTACACTTTTTGTTATTAATTTTACTGATATTGAAACCGATTCCTTGTGAGTGAATGGATCAATTCCTTTCTCTGCAAGTTTCCCTCAACTCTTCCTTTATTCTCTGATCATCTCTTTCCTCTCTATTTTGAATTTTACATTTTCTCTTATTCGTTGCTGAATTTCAGTGAAGTACCATTGATTGAGCTTGAGTTTGTGACAAATGGTATTTAGAGCAGTCGATTCTGAGGAAATGACAGAAACTAGAAGTAAAGCTTCTAAGGAAAATCTTAAAAGGTTAGATAGAGAGGTCTCAGAACTGGGAATGGCTGTGAAGAACTTGGCTGGGTCTGTGAGTGAACTTAGTCTATCTATTTCACTTACTGGTAGGTGCCGAACCTGTACAATAATAATTACTAAAAAGTCCTAATCACCACCACAATTAATTATAAAACAAATCCGAGTACTGGAGCAGGGACCCTAGGTGTGCAATGGGTTACTTGATTCACCATGTTTCCGAAAAGTTTGCTTGATCCGATATACCAGAATTGTCTATAAATATACTAAAATTGCATACAATGGCAAGTAGAGTCGATTCTACAGGGAACGGGTTGGAAATTGTTTCTTTCCACGTCAATAGAATAAATTGGGGGATAATTAATGAGGTGAAAATAAAAATAAAATAAACAAAATTCAAAGCTAACTTACCAAGTACAATTTACTAAAAATAGCAATTAATAAAATTCTACCCAAAGGATCAACTTTTCAGGCACGGTCCAATTAAATGATCATTGATGCAAAGATATTTCATTCATCCGTCTCTAGGTTGGTTATAGCTATCAAGAAGTTCTGACAACCAGTTCTTCCTTACTTTTTTGACAGTCAAGGCACGACCATTGACTGCTTCTCTAACCAGAAAACAACCCTAGGTACGACCGTAGAAATTTAATTATCCAATTGCATTAAAACTAGAAGAACCCAACCCTAACCAATAAACACGCTAAGAGGGTTTATTTAAATTAGATCTTGCGTTCCCCCAACATAAAGCCAATTATGGTGGTTGTCACTAGTTGTCAACTAAACGAACAATTACGGATTCAATTTAATTGACGTGACAGTAGGCTATTAAATTAAATCAAATACCTGGCCGTTGATATTCACTTAATAAAATACCCATGAACAATTAATTCAGAAAACGCAAGAACAGCAACAAATTGGACGAAATAGTGAAAATTCGATTAGATCTCACAGATGTTATGAATCGCGCTTTCGCGTTAACCCTTGGGTAGAAGGGGAATTTAGCCGTTCCTCATCATATCAGTCTTGCGCGATTTAATTGATTTCATCCACGCAAACATCAAAGAATCTGGAACGATGAAGTAACGAAGAAAGAAAAAGTGAAAAGTCTTGCTTGTTTCTGCGTTGGAGTCCGTACTGAATCCGAAAGTTCAATGCCAAAGCCAACGAAAATTGTACGGATCCAAAGCAAAAGCAAAAGAGTCAAAATGTAAAAGCCAAAAAGCAAGGGAAAAGTCTTGGATGTTTGACAGATGCGAAAAAAGGAAAACTAAAGCTAAGGTAGTGATTCCTCGTGAATCTGGATTGTTTTCTTCTTTGTAGCGCCGCCAGTAGGAGCCAAATCAGGAGCAAGCTTTGTCTAAGGGTTCTAATCCCACGCATCTGGTCCACGTGGACCTGGTTCCTTAATTGGTTCTCCTGCTGTTACCAAGCCCGCGGGTCCGGCTTTTGGGTAACCCTCTACAATTTCTAGCGTGGGCACATCCTGAAATAAAGGGTCTTCTGGAAATTTGCTTCAAAAGATTATTTTTATCACCAACCACCTACAATTTACACAAATATCAAATATGAGCAAATTCTCAATTCTTAGCGCCATGAGTAGCCAAAATTAGGACAGAATAATAGTGCAAAATGTGCTCAATTACCGCTCTATCACTTACTTAAGATTTAATAGCATGAAAATGCATTCATTTCCTCTGCATTGATATGACATAATACTATCGGAGTGAAACAAGGGATCTAAAGGAGAACAGAAGTTAGACTATATTAGTAACAAGTAAACCTTTTGTGTGTATTTACAAATGTTTGGGGAATAAATACCAAATCTTTTGAGTCCAAAACACTTACCTTTCAAAGAGTTTCAATTGACAAAAAGATCCTCTTTTATGATTTCTACTTCGGTTCATTGGGTCCAAACTTCTCAATTATCTCCATACAAGAAGGATAATTTTCTTTATCTTGTAGCAAATCTATTAAAATAGAAAAAGTTGATGAGTCCATTTTAAATCCTCTTCTAGCCATTTCTTCAAGAAATCTCAGTGCATCATTATATTCCCCTCTCCTAAGAAGTTCTTGAGCAATAAAACTAAATGTTATCCCATTAGGCGAACAACTATTCTCTTACATCTTCACAAAAAACTCTTTAGCTTCATCCAGCAAACCTTTTAGACAAAGATTAGTAATCATCGTTTTATATGTTGACACGTTATGTTCCATTCCTTTTAAAGAAAGATTATTGAAAAGATCCCCTGCACATTGAAACCTCCCACTTTTGCACAATCCATGAAGAATGATGTTGTACATAGTTATATCAAGTTTGACTCCATCAAATTGCATTTTCTGCAGGAATTGCAGGGCCTCCTCAATATGTCCACATTTGCATAGGCCATCCAACATTGTACAGTAGGTATGAAAATCAGGAGTTAAGGAAACAGCTTGCATCTCAACGAATACTTCTCTTGCAGAACGATACCTTGCCATCCTGAACAAACCCTGCAAGACAATATTATATGTACCAACGTCAGCTCTCAAACCTCTCTGTGGAATTTCCCTGAGGAGATGCATGGCCTTATCATTTTCATTTTTCTTGAAATGCCCATTCATTAGAGTACTGTGGCTTAGAATATCTGGATGCACACCCCTATTAACCACGGTGTCAAAAATTTTCCTTGCTTTATCCATTTGGCCCTGCAAACAGTATCCATTCATCAGGACATTATATATAACTGTATCAGAATTTTCACCTCTCTGAATCATGATCTCAAATACATCTCCTGCATCTTGCAAGGATCCTTCCCTAGAAAATGCATCAATCAGAATACAATAAGTAAAATGGCTTGGAGGAATACTAAAATGACTCATCTAGTTCAGTAGCATTTTGACATCTTTTAATTTGCCCAATTTACAAAGGCCATGAATCAAACAGTTATAGGTGACAACACACGGGAGAACACCCTTTTCGATCATCTCATGCAAAAGGGCCAGAGCTTGATCGACCATTTTATCTTTGCACAGTCTGTCAATAATAGTCGTGTATATGATGGCATTGGGTTTAACATTCGTATTTTAACCATTTTCCATTATCCTAAAGAATTTAATTGCAGTGCTAGTGTTTCCCGCCTTACAAAGCCCATGGATTACACTTCCAAGGATGACCACATTGATTTCGCAAAGTTTTTCATATATCATTTTTTCGAACAAATTCTTGGGCCTGCAAAACCATATTTTGTCGAAAGAACCCCTTGAGTAATGTGCCAAAGGTGGTAGCATTGGGTAAAAAACCAAGCTTCAAGAGGGCACCAAATAGAGAAAATCCAAAATCCACTCGACCCACGAGGCAGTAACAGTCAATGCCCATGCCCAATGTGTAATCATCAACTAGAATAATGCCCTTGTTGCCACGCATGTCTCTGAAAACGGAAATAGCTGAGTGATAATGCTTCATCTTAATAATACGGGCCAGAAGTTTATTGAATTGAATAACTCTAGGCAAAGGCCTCATCGGGACCATCTGATTGTACAAGCTCAAAGCATTTTCCAGCTTATCAATATCGCTAATATTGTCCCTTAAACTTCCAGATTCATAGCTGAAATTGGAACTCATAGAAGAGTGATCATTAGTAACAAGTAAACCTTTTGTGTGTATTTACAAATGTTTGGGGAATAAATACCAAATCTTTTGAGTCCAAAACACTTACCTTTCAAAGAGTTTCAATTGACAAAAAGATCCTCTTTTATGATTTCTACTTCGGTTCATTGGGTCCAAACTTCTCAATTATCTCCATACAAGAAGGATAATTTTCTTTATCTTGTAGCAAATCTATTAAAATAGAAAAAGTTGATGAGTCCATTTTAAATCCTCTTCTAGCCATTTCTTCAAGAAATCTCAGTGCATCATTATATTCCCCTCTCCTAAGAAGTTCTTGAGCAATAAAACTAAATGTTATCCCATTAGGCGAACAACTATTCTCTTACATCTTCACAAAAAACTCTTTAGCTTCATCCAGCAAACCTTTTAGACAAAGATTAGTAATCATCGTTTTATATGTTGACACGTTATGTTCCATTCCTTTTAAAGAAAGATTATTGAAAAGATCCCCTGCACATTGAAACCTCCCACTTTTGCACAATCCATGAAGAATGATGTTGTACATAGTTATATCAAGTTTGACTCCATCAAATTGCATTTTCTGCAGGAATTGCAGGGCCTCCTCAATATGTCCACATTTGCATAGGCCATCCAACATTGTACAGTAGGTATGAAAATCAGGAGTTAAGGAAACAGCTTGCATCTCAACGAATACTTCTCTTGCAGAACGATACCTTGCCATCCTGAACAAACCCTGCAAGACAATATTATATGTACCAACGTCAGCTCTCAAACCTCTCTGTGGAATTTCCCTGAGGAGATGCATGGCCTTATCATTTTCATTTTTCTTGAAATGCCCATTCATTAGAGTACTGTGGCTTAGAATATCTGGATGCACACCCCTATTAACCACGGTGTCAAAAATTTTCCTTGCTTTATCCATTTGGCCCTGCAAACAGTATCCATTCATCAGGACATTATATATAACTGTATCAGAATTTTCACCTCTCTGAATCATGATCTCAAATACATCTCCTGCATCTTGCAAGGATCCTTCCCTAGAAAATGCATCAATCAGAATACAATAAGTAAAATGGCTTGGAGGAATACTAAAATGACTCATCTAGTTCAGTAGCATTTTGACATCTTTTAATTTGCCCAATTTACAAAGGCCATGAATCAAACAGTTATAGGTGACAACACACGGGAGAACACCCTTTTCGATCATCTCATGCAAAAGGGCCAGAGCTTGATCGACCATTTTATCTTTGCACAGTCTGTCAATAATAGTCGTGTATATGATGGCATTGGGTTTAACATTCGTATTTTAACCATTTTCCATTATCCTAAAGAATTTAATTGCAGTGCTAGTGTTTCCCGCCTTACAAAGCCCATGGATTACACTTCCAAGGATGACCACATTGATTTCGCAAAGTTTTTCATATATCATTTTTTCGAACAAATTCTTGGGCCTGCAAAACCATATTTTGTCGAAAGAACCCCTTGAGTAATGTGCCAAAGGTGGTAGCATTGGGTAAAAAACCAAGCTTCAAGAGGGCACCAAATAGAGAAAATCCAAAATCCACTCGACCCACGAGGCAGTAACAGTCAATGCCCATGCCCAATGTGTAATCATCAACTAGAATAATGCCCTTGTTGCCACGCATGTCTCTGAAAACGGAAATAGCTGAGTGATAATGCTTCATCTTAATAATACGGGCCAGAAGTTTATTGAATTGAATAACTCTAGGCAAAGGCCTCATCGGGACCATCTGATTGTACAAGCTCAAAGCATTTTCCAGCTTATCAATATCGCTAATATTGTCCCTTAAACTTCCAGATTCATAGCTGAAATTGGAACTCATAGAAGAGTGATCATTATTGCTAGCAGTAGTACCAGTAATTGCAGCGGCAGAAATAGAATGAAATCGAAATTGAGAATCAGGATTAGGGAAATTGGGAATTAGGATTAGGGATAGGGTTAGGGTTTGGAGAGAGATATGTTAAAGTACTAGTTGAGATACTTGGTGCTTTCTGGAATTGAGGAATGGAAACAACAGAAAAAGCTCTACTCTCGATCTTCATATCTGACACAAGACTAGTTATTTTTTCTTCTTTCCAACAAACGTCAACATTTTATAGCTATTAACACTTGATAATACAATAACTAATTACAAAAAAGGGTAACTACCTTCATATCCTTTCTTGCTCGATCTATTAACCATGTTGGGAAGTTATTTTCCCATTCGATATCCTTAACTAGTTTGGCAGTGAATTGCGCCAGGATATGGCTACACCCATTTCCAGCTCTAGGAACAAAAGAGAACTTGCAACACTCAAAATCCTTTCTAAGGTTACCAATGTCCTCCAGGACTGTTTCTATGTTATTGTCCTAAACATTGCCTGTCTTAATTTGGTCCACTACACCTTTGCAGTTTGTTTGGACTTCAATATTAGTACAACTTGCGTTCTTTGCCATTACTAGAGCACTTCTAATAGCCAGTGCTTCTTCTTTGCTTGCTTCTCCTCTCTTGCGTTCAAAATATTCCTTTTACTTTCACAATCCTTCCCACCCAGTTCCTAGCTATGATCCTCAAACTTGTTCTTACCATTTTGGCTGATATTGCTGCATCTGTATTTATTTTAATCACTCCCTCCTTAAGTGGTTCCCAACCATCTTGCTGATGCTTGCCAACTTCTGGAGTGGCATTGTTTCCTGCACCTGCAATTGTTTCATTTTCATATTCGATCCATTCTTGCTATTTTTTATCAACAATTTGCTTTGCCTCCTTGTTCTCACAGTGGAATACCATACTGTTTCGTGCCTTCCAGATTTGCCATAGGATGTTTACTGTGAGGTTGATTCTGTCCTGCACACAAGACTAGTTGAATTAACAGAAAAATGTTGAGTTATTACGTAAACTATGTTATTTTGCTTAGTTAACAGAATTAAGTAGGAATTAGTAGTATTTTGTCGTTTTCTTTGTAGTTTGTTGTGTTTGGGGTATTAAGTGGATTTTTTCAAATTCGGTCCATGTCAGCAAGTTAGTTACAAGTAACTTTAGGCACTAGTATTAGTAGGAAGAGGCTCTACACTTTTTGTTATTAATTTTACTGATATTGAAACCGATTCCTTGTGAGTGAATGGATCAATTCCTTTCTCTGCAAGTTTCCCTCAACTCTTCCTTTATTCTCTGATCATCTCTTTCCTCTCTATTTTGAATTTTACATTTTCTCTTATTCGTTGCTGAATTTCAGTGAAGTACCATTGATTGAGCTTGAGTTTGTGACAATTGGTATTTAGAGCAGTCGATTCTGAGGAAATGACAGAAACTAGAAGTAAAGCTTCTAAGGAAAATCTTAAAAGGTTAGATAGAGAGGTCTCAGAACTGGGAATGGCTGTGAAGAA
>NW_020861761.1:0-126274 GCF_003713205.1 Coffea eugenioides
TCCTCATCCCTGAGTGGATGCTTGCGTCCGGCAGTAACTTTTCCTCCCCTTAGATTCACCATTGTGCGAAATGTGTGGAATGAGGGATGCAAATGATACACACAGCAGTAGGGAAGTGAATCGCACAGAAATTTTGGGACACAAAGTCCTTGAACAAGATTTGACAGAGCGGTTATGAGAAAGTAGGGTTTTGAGGGAAATTTGGGAATTTACGAAATGTTTTGCGATTCGATGAAATAATTAGGAGAAATGAATCGCAATCAATCAGGAAAAGTTTTGTTTGAGTCAATTTGGGAATGAGAGCTTCAGAATGGTATGAATTTGAGAGTGAGAAATGAGAGGGTTTTCGTCCGAGAGGAAATAGAAAAGAAGAGTTTGAAGCAAATAAGGGAGAAAGTTAATTTAAAAAGTGAGCCGTTGCACTGTCGGACGGCCGAACGAAGTTGTGCGTCCGACAGTTGCGTCCGAACAGGCGCAATTCTGGAAAATGGCTGAAGAACATCATCGGACGTCCGTTCATATTCTTTCGGACGTCCGAAGACTTTGAGAAATTTTAGGATGATTTTTCGATTATTCCTAATTTTGATCTTAGATGAATGAACTGATCTAATGGCAGAGCTTTGGTAAAAATATCAGCAAATTGATCTTTAGAACACACATAATTTACACATATGTCACCTTTTTGAACAAGATCACGAATAAAGTGATGCTTTATATCTATGTGCTTTGTCCTAGAATGATGAATAGGATTTTTGGTCAAATTTATAGCACTAGTATTATCACAGAATACAGGCATGCAGTCATACAACAATCCAAAATCATTCAAAGTGTGCTTCATCCATAAAAGTTGAGCACAACATGCACTAGCGGCAATATATTACGCTTCGGTTGTAGACAAAGATATTGCATTTTGCTTTTTGCTAAACCAAGAGACTAAACAATTTTCAAGAAAATGACAAGTTCCACTAGTACTCTTTCTATCCACACGACAACCTCCAAAATCAGCATCCGAATAACCATATAGTGCAAACTCATTAGATCTAGCATACCAAAGACCATAGTCTAATGTACCTTTCAAATACCTAAAAATTCTTTTTACAGCATTCAAATGTGATTCTTTTGGACAAGATTGAAATCTAGCACACAAGCAAACAGCAAACATAATATCAGGTCTACTTGCGGTTAAATAGAGTAGGCTTCCGATCATACCTCTATATTGCTTTTCATCCACATGATTACCTTCTTCATCTTTGTCAAGCTTTGTAGAAGTGCACATTGGAGTTCCAACTTGCTTTGAGTCCTCCATGCCAAACCTTTTCAGCAACTCCTTGGTATATTTTGCTTGATTTATAAAAATTCCCTCTAGAGCTTGATGTATTTGAAGTCCAAGGAAGAAATTTAATTCTCCCATCATACTCATTTCAAATTCACTTTGCATAGTGGTGGAAAAATCCTTGCATAGATACTCATTAGTAGCACCAAAAATAATATCATCAACATATATTTGCACAATAAGAAGGTCATTCAACACTTGCTTAGTAAAAAGTGTGGTGTCCACAACACCCCTTTTGAAACCATTTTCAATCAAAAAAACCACTTAGTCTTTCATACCAAGCTCTTGGAGCTTGTTTTAGACCATATAAAGCTTTAGATAGTTTAAACACATGACTTGGAAATTTTGTATTTTCAAAACCGGGGGGTTGATCCACATATACTTCTTGATCAATAAAACCATTTAAAAAAGCACTTTTAACATCCATTTGAAACAATTTGAAGCCTTTAAAGCATGCAAAAGCAAGAAGCATTCTAATAGATTCTAATCTTGCTACGGGAGCAAATGTTTCATCAAAATCAATTCCTTCTTCTTGTGCATATCCTTTAGCAACTAATCTGGCTTTATTTCTTACAACAACACCTTTATCATCTAACTTATTTCTAAAAATCCACTTTGTGCCAATGATAGGTTGATTTTGAGGTCTATCAACAAGTGTCCAAACTTCATTCCTCTCAAATTGATTAAGTTCCTCTTGCATTGCCAAAATCCAGTTTTCATCCTTTAAAGCATCATTGACATTTTTGGGTTCAAAAAAAGACACTAAAGCAAAATTGTCAATCAATTTTCTAGATGAGGAACGAGTGTTTACCTTCTCGGATGGATCACCAATTATAAGCTCTTTTGGATGATTTTGGCTGAATTTCCAAGCCTTGGGAAGATCTTTGAGTGGATCATCATTTTTGTCTTCATCTTCCTCTTCTTAATCATTATGAACTTCATTTTCCATTTCAGTTGCTGCTGGTTTAGAACTTCCTTCATTTCCAATTGACAGCTTTTCCATTCCTGCTCGAACACCTACATCATCATCCTCACACGGACTTTTGGAATTATCATCATTGGTTTCATCAAATGTTATATGTATAGTTTCTTCAATCACAAGAGTCCTTCTATTAAAAACTCTATATCCTCTTTTATTCTCACAATACCCCAAAAATATTCCTTCATCAGATTTTTTATCAAACTTACCAAGATGTTCCTTTAGATTCAAAATAAAACATTTACAACCAAATACTTTGAAATAACCAACTGTAGGTTTCTTATCAAAAATCAGCTCATAAGGAGTTTTCTTTAGGATAGGTCTCAAGAGAATTCTATTCATCACATAACATGCAGTGTTTACCGCTTCAGCCCAAAGATATTTAGGCAACCTACATTCATTTAACATAGTTCTAGCAGCCTCTTGGAGAGTCCTGTTTTTCCTTTCTACAACACCATTTTGCTGTGGAGTTCTTGCAATAGAAAACTCATGAGTTATGCCATTATGATCACAAAATTCTGGAAAACCACAATACTTGAATTCTGTTCCATTATCACTTCTAATTCTAACAATTTTTAATCCAAGCAGATTTTGCACTTTAGCAAACAATGAAGTGAAATTCTTGAATGCATCATCCTTATGAGCAAGAAATATTATCCAAGTGTATCTAGAATAATCATCTACAATCACAAAACAGTATTTCTTACCACCCAAGCTAGAGATTTGAGTAGGGCCAAATAAGTCAAGATGCAAGAGTTCTAAAGGTTTGGAAGTAGATACACACTTCTTTGGTTTAAAAGAAACTTTTGTTTGCTTTCCAAATTGACATGCATCACATATTTTATCCTTTTCAAAACTGATTTTTGGCAAGCCTCTAACTAGCTCCTTTTTCGAAATTTCCTTTAGTAACTCCATGTTAAAATGACAAAGTCTTCTATGCCACAACCAAGGATCTTCATTTGAAGCTTTAAGACATGTTAAGCTAGAAGAATCAATTTTATCAAGAACCACAATATATATGTCGTTGAACCTCTTACCTTTGAACACAACATTGTATTTGGAATCAAGCACAATGCATTCATGTTTTCTAAACAACACATTCAAGTCTTTATCACACAATTGACTAACACTAAGCAAATTATAACTCAAGTTATCAACTAAGAGCACATTATGAACAAAAGTTTCACCATCCTTACCAACATCACCTATTCCAATTGTTTTAGCTTTCACATCATCACCAAATGTCACTTTTCCACTTGATCTTGATTTCAGCTTTATGAACAAAGAGGGATCACCGGTCATATGCCTTGAACAACCGCTATCAATGAACCATTTGGACTTGTGTGAGCATTTTTCCTGAAAAGAGAAAGTGTTTGGTACCCATTTTAATTTTTGGGTCCATAATAGTTAGCATTATATCTAACTAACCACATGCATTTCATCCCTTTGTTCAGATTTCTTTTCACATAGCAATCACTTTTCAAATGCCCTCTTTGACAACAAAAACCACACATAATGGAAGAGTCCTTAACATGTACTGGTTTGACATATCTTAATCCACCTTTTCTATATGTTGTGAAACCATGTGCATTTTTGTTGTGTGCAAATGTTCTTTGAAAAATAGTAGGATGTGTAGGTGACATGTTCCTTTTGATAAACTCCTGCTTTCTTGCTTTCAAAGTCTCATCCAAGTTGTCCATTCTCCTTTTTAAATCACCATGTCTTTCCTTCAGCATTTTACAAATATTTGTCTTTCTATCAAGCTCATTCTGAACATCAAATCCGGCTCTTACAAGACATTCATTGTCAGTTTTTAGTTGTTTATTTTGTTGAAGGAGACATGCATTTTCATGAATGAGAAAAGCAATTTTCTGTTTTAGCTGCTTGTTCTTATCATAAGATTCCTTCAAAGCATTATGCAGTTTTTCAACAAAGGATTCAAGATCATCATCTTCTTCATCATCACTTTCAGATTGAGAGTGTATGGAAGTTACCTCATTATCTCCAATAGCCATGAAGGCCATTTGAGCTGATTCTTCCTCTTCTTCAACTTCCCCTTCAGAGTTGCATTCATTCCAAGTAATCTGGAAGTTGTTGAATCTTGGCTTTCGATCAGCTTTTCCATCTTTCATTTTCTTCATGGGGCATTCGTTTGCATAGTGTCCAGGCTGTCCACATTCATAGCATTTGTCCACTTGCTTCTTGTTGAATTCTTGTTTTCCTTTGTTCCTTGCATTTGATGAATAATTTTGGAATTGATTGCTAGGTCCTCCCTTTCTGAACTTCCTTTTATTCAAGATTCTTTTGAAGCCTCTTGTGATGAGAGCAAGATCATTATCATCACCATCCGAATCTTCATCATCCAAGTGAGCTGGATCATCTTCACTTTGAGTAGTCTTTAGAGCAATATTTCTTTTTGCTCTAGCATCCTCTTCCTCCTGCACTTTAGATTTCAGTTTTAACTCATAAGAGGTTAGTGAGTTAATGATAGATTCAATAGGCACAGAACTTAAATCCTTAGCCTCCTCTATTGCAGTCACTTTATTTTCCCATTCTTTGCCCAATGCATTGAGAATTTTTCTGTTCTTCTCTCCCAAGGTGTACTCTTTGCCCAACACCTCGAGATCTTTGATCAAGTCAGTGAACCTGCAAAACATTTTGTCAATATCCTCAAGAGGTTCAATCTTAAAAGATTCATACTTTGTGACCAAGATGGCCTTTCTCTGTTCTCTCACATTGTCACCACCCTCATGGATTTCTCTTAACTTATCCCACATTTCTTAGGCTGATTTACAGCCTTTCACTCTAATTGATTTCATTTGAATCTAAGGCACTGTAAAGAACATTCATGGCCTTGGCATTCAATGTGAGGTTAGTCCTGTCTTGAGCATTCATTTCAGCTCTCATTTTTGGCCGAAGCAGCCCTGTATCTGCATCAAGAAAGTTAGCTTCATGCGGTCCTTCACTCACAATAAACCACAGTTCAATATCAATAGATTGCAAAAAAATAATCATCCGTTCTTTCCAGCTAACATAGTTGGAGCCACTGAACATGGGAGGCCTAGTAACAGATTGCCCCTCAACAAACATAGCATGACTGGTTGTCATCTTTACTCCAAGCCGTTAGAGCTTAATCTCAAGGAGACCAAGCTCTGATACCAATTGTAAGTCCCAAAGACAACCAAGAGGGGGGGTGAATTGGGTTATTCAAAATCTTAATCAGATTTAGGCAATTTTTGCTAAATGAAAATTTCCTTCTTTTCTAGTAATGATCAACCAAGTGGATTAGAAGACAAGAGCAATATTGATCAGAAACACAAGTATAAACAAGCAATGAGAATTTTATTAAACAGAAAAGTAAATTGGGGAATCAAACCAAGTGTCTACCAAGCTATCCTCAAACTTGAAGACCACACACTAGGAAGAGCAACTTCTCTTTGATGGAAGACAATCAACTAGATGTACAATGGAGGGAGCACTTCCTCCTTGCCCTAAGCCTCACTTAGTCAAGCTAAGAAGTTTTACAATCACTCAGAAAACCCTCAACAAAGCTACACTAAAGATCCTTTCAATCACAAAAGAAATGCTCACCAGAAATTCACACCACTTTAAAACAAATCTAGCTTTGGAGACTATTTTCTAGCTAAAATATCTCTTGAGATCTTGTAAACAAAGTGTGCAAAAGTCCTCCCTTCGTTCAGAACAGTTTGTTTTTAAAGGGGAACAGAAATGAGCTTCATTAAAGCTTCCAACGGATAGAAGGCAGATGAAGGGTCAGCTAGCCGTTGGGGCTTTCGGACGTCCGACGATCAAATCATCGTCCGAACCAATCGTCCGAAAATAGCCAAGTTGAAGTTCGGACGTCCGATGAGATTTTTGTCGTCCGACAGCACAGCGTCCGATCGTAGGCCGAGAGCTAGCAAGTTATCTTGGAATTTTTCGGACGTCCGATCTGGTTGATATGCGTCCGAGGTGTGCGTCCGATCCTTCCGGACGTCCGACAGTTTCCTTTCGGCCGTCCGACCTGATTGTCCTGTTTTTGCTTCTCATTTTGGTTGTCTTGCATTTCATGACATATTTGAACCTGATTCTTGGATAGACAGAAACACTTGTATTTGAAGGAGGTTAGATAAACATTTCAAAGTACCAAGAATGACAAACTAGACATACTTAAAAGACAGTATCTTTGATCGGAACAAAACAATGACTAAATTCATTTATATTATTTCAATCTTGTTTGCCACATCCAAAGCATCGTAGACTGGAGTCAATCAAACATATGCTTTCCTTGTTCCATCAGGCCTGATCAATCTTGGTCAGTATAAACGAACTTTTGTGATCATCAAAACCAAGAATAACAATTCCCCTCTGTTAAATCTTATTATTCCTTGCTAAAAACTAACATGCAGCCCATATTTTCAGTTATATTCAAGAAATAAAAAGGTGGTTACAAGATTCTTACCTTCTCTATTAAATTTTAATAACGGCAGATTGCTCCTGCTCCTAGCTTCGGTTTCTCCTAAAATTGCAGCAGCTTTCACTCTTCCTCTCAGTTGAAGCTAATCAGTGAAGAAACTAACAAAGTTTCTCTTCCTATCCTTCACTTTAGCTCTCAATTTTGGTCGGTTAAAGAATGCAGAAATGGGAAAGCTATTCGGATGCTCTGTTTTCTCTCTCGGTTGTTGCTGCCTAAGGAAAAATTGCAGAGTTCTCTCTCTCACTCTCTCGGTTGGTACTCCAAATGAGCTGATCACTCACTTCCTCTTCAGTCGATGGTGATAATTCCAAAGCTCTCCACTCAGCTTCTACTTAGTTCTAGAACTCAGGTATCCGGCTGGTCGCACGGTAAATTAGCTAGGATGAAGGGTTAGTTAGGTCATTTGATATCCACTTATTTGCTTACTAAGGGCTGTGGTTTTATTAACTCACACATTAACTCCTAACCTCATTTGTATTTCCTTAATCCATTAGATTCTCACACATTTGGTTTTATAGGAAATTAACTAGACATGTAGCTCGTTCAACTATAATATATTCAAATCACACAAATTACGGTATGCATATCATATATTTATTTGATTCATATAATTTTTTTTAATTTTAATTTATTTTATTATTTTTTTTGACATCATTCTAGGATATTTCTAAATTGTCAATTTATAGAATAAGTATATTTAGTCATTTAATTTGACCAATTATTTGTTATCTATAATATTTCAAATGACGAAATAAGGGTAATAATGGCTAAGTCTATTCAAGATTTTCTCGAGTTACCACAAGAAGTGGAGGCATTACTTGTATGGAGTGACTTTTGAGGTGTATACCGACCATAAGAGTTTGAAATATCTATTCTCTCAGAAGGAGTTAAATTTGAGACAGCGTCGATGGGTATAATTTCTTGAGGATTATGACTATACAATTAACTACCATCCGGGCAAGGCCAATGTTGTAGCGAATGCTTTGAGCCGAAAAGTGCAAGTAGCTGGATTAATGGTGAGGGAATGGAATTTGTTGGAGGAGGTGAGTGAATGGAACCCTCGATTAGACCGATAGAGGGTGATTTTAGGCAATATTTCGGTAAAGTCGGATTTATTGGGCCAAATTAAAGAAGCTCAAAAGAATGACCAAATGGTGCAAAAGTGGATAGAAAAAGTGCAAAAAGGGGAGATTCAAGACTTTATTGTGAGTACCGAGGGTATCTTGAAATTTCGTAATCGAATAGTGGTACCACAAGATGAAGCGATAAAAAGGGATATTTTGGAAAAGGCACATCGATCTAAGTATACAGTACATCCTGGAAGTAGTAAAATGTACCAAGATTTAAGAAGGTTGTATTGGTGGGATAAAATAAAAAAAGAAATTGCTCAATTTGTTCAAAAGTGTTTGGTGTGCCAACAGGTGAAAGCCGAACATCAAAAGCCCTCAGGTCTTCTACAACCTCTAGAAATTCCTGAGTGGAAATGAGAACATATTACCATGGACTTCGTGTCAGGGTTACCCCGTACCCAGAAAGGTCATGACGCCGTTTGGGTAATAGTAGACAGGTTAACCAAGTCTGCTCATTTCTTGCCCATAAATATGAAATACTCTTTGGAGAAATTGGCCCAATTATACATGGATGAGATTGTGAGACTACATGGGATCCCTGTGAGTATTGTTTCTGATAGAGATCCACGGTTTGTGTCTCGTTTCTGGCAACAATTACAGGGAGCCTTGGAGACCAAACTGAACTTTAGTACTACCTATCATCCCCAAACTGATAGGCAGTCGGAAAGAACTATCCAAACCCTTGAAGACATGTTGAGGACATGTGTTTTAGATTTTGGTGGAAGTTGGGGTCAATACGTGGCATTGGTTGAATTTGCATATAACAATAGCTATCACTCATCCATTCAAATGGCTCCGTACGAAGCCCTGTATGGGAGAAAGTGTCGGTCACCAATCTTCTGGGAAAAAGTAGGGGAACGAAAAGCTTTAGATCCAACCACAGTACCCTGGATCGAAGATGCTTATGAAAAGGTGAAGGTGATCCGTCAAAGGCTTCAAACGGCTCAAAGTCAGTAGAAGAGCTACACCGATAATCGACGAAAGGATTTGGAATTCGAAGTTGGAGATAAGGTATTCCTGAAGGTTACACCACTGTGAAGTCTCACGGCGGAAAAAAGGAAAGAAACTTCAACTTAGATATGTAGGAGCTTTTCAGATCCTTCAACGAGTAAGAAAATTGGCATACCGGTTAGAGTTACCAGCAAGCCTATCCAGGATTCACGATATGTTTCACATTTCGATGTTGAAGAAGTATCATCCAGACCCCACTCATGTACTGAAACCAGAAGAAACTGACATTGATGAAGCTTTAACTTATGAGGAAAGGCCTGTGCAAATTTTAGATCGAAAGGTGAAGGAATTGAGAACTAAACAAATACCCCTGGTAAAGGTCTTATGGAGAAATCATGAGGTAGAGGAAGCGACTTGGGAAGTGGAGGAAGACATTCGCACCAAGTATCCCGAGTTATTCCATAATCAAGGTGAGAATTTCGAGGACGAAATTCTTTAAGGGGGAGAGAGTGTGAGAACCCTCTCTTTAAACTGTAATTTTCCTCATTTATATGCCCTATTCTAAGATTTAGACTATTTAATATATGCCCTTACAAATTATTTTCTATGTGTTATAATAATTTCCATATTTCATTTCAATTCATTTTACTTGAAGTAAAATATTTCCTTGAGCTAGGTGGTAAATAATTCACCACTTGTAATTGTCCAAGTGTTCTTTTATTAGTGGTAGAGACTTTATGTGAGAGATTAGAGGTGTTGAATAATTATTGGTGCATTTGGAAAGGTAAGAATGGCATTAGTCAAAGATTAAGAAAGGTTAGGACAATAATGGAGCCATGTGGCAAAACCCTAGCCATGGGTTTGTTTGACTAAGGATTAGAAGACAAATAAAAACTAAACATGGCTCTTTTCTTCCCTTAGATGGCCGAACCCCTTAGCAAAAAAGAGAGAGAGAGAGAGAGAGCTCCATACACTTGCTTTTAACCCTAGTAAATCAAGAACAAAAATCCAAAGGAGAAAGATCTAGAGTTGTGAGACAACTTTCTTCAATCCTTGAGGTTATTCCAAGCTTAAAGTTCCCATTGTGGTGGATTGATTGGTGACTTGGGCAACTTGTAAGTGAGGTAAGTAATCTTTAAATTAGGGTTTTATGATGTTATCATCCACTTTAAGCCTTAATGATGAATTGCCAGTTATGGTGGTTGATATTTGGGGTTAGTCCCATGAATCAATCAAGTAGTGGTAAAGCTTGTTAGTATGCACACCATGTGTTTGATGAAATGCCTAGCCCTTGTTCATGTATGTGTATGAGGTATTAACATGTTTTTGAACCCCTTTTAGTAGATCTAATACTTGTTATGTGATTGGAGTATAAATCATGAAAGGTTGAAAGTTAGAAAAGTTGGGGAGGTGCTGTCCGAAAATTTCAAGGGCTTGTTACCCTGTTTTGCTTTGATAATTTCGTGCCTAATTTGGCTACAAGTGTGAGGGATATATGTTGGGTTATGTGTGTGGAGGTTGTCTACAAAAAATTAGCCAATTTGGTTGGATAAATCTTGAGTTATGAGCGAAGAGGCAAAACTGGACTAGGTCCAGGAATTTTCTGACCAGTGATCTTGTGAAGGTCATAACGTTTTACTCAATGATCGGAATTGAGTGCCGTTTGTGGCATTTGAAAGTAGACTCTTAGAGCTTTAAAATGGTACCAATTTCATTTTCTGGTTCGTCCCGAACGATTCGTGGCAAATCTTGAAAGTTGGCTGCCCGGTTGTTACTGTTCAT
Organism: Coffea eugenioides; assembly: GCF_003713205.1. Taxonomy (NCBI): domain Eukaryota; kingdom Viridiplantae; phylum Streptophyta; class Magnoliopsida; order Gentianales; family Rubiaceae; genus Coffea; species Coffea eugenioides. The sequence continues at coordinate 10,653 of NW_020861761.1, forward strand.
CCGAGACTGTCCAGAAAATTCATTTGGTTGCGTAATTTTGAACCACTTACATTTAGATTTTTGAAATGGTTTCTTCTACACAAATATAGCCTTGTGAACCTAGTTTCTAATGGCACTGACGGAACCTAATTCCAACTTTTCTATAGTGAATTATAACCATTTTCCCGAGACTGCCGGGCAAGACTGTTTAATCCGAATAAGGAACCTTCAAGTCTAAATGAAACATTTCTTTTGCCAAGCTTTCATGTACACACTAAACTTATTTTCTCATGAACTTTTACCATGTTATGGACCTTATTGCATGCCGAATTAAGTAGCCTAGACTACTCACTTGGTTTCTTAATGAGCCTATACTTTAGTAAGGAACGAATCCAATTGTTCATGATTTCACTCGTTGACCTAGGTTTGGGAAACGAAGGTGATCGTAACTGAGACGTTTGACGTCGATTGCTACTTTTGCTTGACAGGTGAGTGTTCCACTACCTACTACCGGTTATGTGAAATATCTGAAATACTTGATTGATAACTGTTGGAGCGAAACACTGTTTTGATAAAATGGAGGCGAGTGTGTACTTTGCCGCACTCGATCTCTCTTGTTTTCACTGAAGTTATATATATTGTTATTATGAGATGTGATATCTCTATGAATGCCTGTGATTGAGTTGTTTGGGTAATATCCCATCAACTACTGTTACTGTTTGGGTACCCAACCTCATAGGTGAGTCGGTCATATCGAGCCAGCAAGAGCTTGGTCGAGAAGGCCGATAAACCTTGAGGACTGTTTACTGTACACTGGAAATCGGTATACTCGAGTATTACCAAACTACTGTTATGGAGTGCGGGCCCGGTAGGGGGTTGATTAGTCGACGGAGACTGGTGAAAGAGGTGTTCTATGGACCCTTTTATACTGTGCATACAAGTGTTGACGGAGTGTCAACAGGAGGCAATTATGATCAAGTTCAAGTGGATCTTTGGCTTTTGAAAGCCACATGTATCCTTGAATTGAACTGTGATTAATTGTAATTCTACTGTACGATGCTTATTTGGTTATTTTGTGACCTTATGTGAATATGTGTTTACTTGTTATTTTGTGACCTTATTTTGCTCGTACTTCCGTTTTGAGGTTGTAACTTTTGTTTAAGCAGACTTGTAAGCTTAAATTTTTAAGTATGACTTATGCTATGTAATTTTGAGTGTGGAGTGGTAGGTTGACATGTGTTGATACATATACTAAGCTGGAACGTTGAAATAGTGATTATGTTTTAATTAGGGTTTTAATTCCCTGTATTGGAAGATGTTCTATCCGTTTCATTGATGATATTAGTTCTTTGAACGACTGAGTCCTGGCGAGAGTTGGGCAGGCAGCCGCTGATACCCTAGGGTTCGCCCTAGGGAGAGGTGGGGCTATCACAATTTGAGCATCAAAAATTCAAACTAAAGCCACGGCAAGAACATGACAGATTTCGGTCATCTTTCTTACGAAATTTTCCTTCAACTTTCCTTCGATTCTATATCCATAATCATCCTAACCAACACTTAAACAACTCAAATCAAGCATTATATCATCATATCAACCCATACAACCAAGGTGGGAATTCATAGAGCCCACTTCAACCAATCCAACCCAAGTAACAACAACTGTAATGAAGCTACAAACTTCAAAGCTAAAAATAAAACCCATTAAAGCCAAGAATGAAAGGTTAGATGGTTACCTCTTAGCTTCTAAGGGAAACCAGAAATTTTTGTCCCAAAAACTCCTAAGAAAACCGGCATGATGAGGGGCTCCACCAAGAGTAAGTAAGTTTCCAAGTAGTTGTGAGGTTGTGTGAAGATTTGAAGTGAAATGGAAGCACAAAGTGAAGTGGAATGAAGAGAGCTTTCCTTCTTCTTCCTTGAGGATATTCGGCCAGCCTTGGTGAGAAGAGAGAATAGGTGAGCTGATGAATGAAGCTTCTTGGAGAAGCTTGAGGGTTTTGTGGTTAAAAATTGCACAAAAGACAACTATGAATAGTACTCGCGTGCGCGCGTTTTGTGTCCATTTTCTCTCAGGTTTGTTTCACTTGTGCACTAAACCTCTAATGTACTTCCTTTAACATTATAATTATTCACTCTTAGTAGTCTAGTATAAATTTCTTAAATCTCCACTTAGCCGTTCCGGCTCGATATACACGAACTTCCGATTCACGCGCGATAAAGCGAAACCTAAAACAAATTCATATAACGATAATATAATTAACTAATACTAGAGTAAATAATTATAAAATGTCTATTTAAGAATAAAAACATGAGTTCTCACATGAGTCTAGTATTAATTCCTCAAATCCCCAATTAGTTTGTACCAGCGCGATTTTTGGGAAACTTTTGACGCGCGCATGGTATAAGCTAAATTTTAACTCATTCACATCTAATCTCTCAATTAACTTTTCTTAGTTTACTAATGATCATTCTTAATTCTCCAAGATTATTGCACTCTCGAATCGAATTTTGTCTCGAAAAATGTATACTCGTTATTCCTTACTAAACGGCCTACGAAAAATAAATTTTGCTAACGAAATGTTTTAAAAATATAAGGAAGACATTGTTCCATACAAATGGACTTAAAATGGTTGAAATAAATTATTCGAAGAAAACGGGTGAATAAATAATTAAATATGCGAGGACTCGCAAATTTCTTATATTTTTCTCAAAAATGCCTTTTTATTTAGAAATTATTATTTATTAAAGCCCTACCACCCAATCTTTCCACAATAAGTGCAAATAAACCTAGAAAGTAGGGTTTCACTTTTGGTTTCAAGATTGGAGCAAAATTAGGGTTTTCGCGATTTTTCGCCGGATGAATTTTCGGTACAGAGTAAGGATTAAATTTGGAGATTAAAAGTGACTTTTAAGTGAGAAATAATATGTGATTAGGAGCAATGATATAAGGTTAGTGAATGGGAAGTAAAAACCCTAGTACGTGTGTTTTTAAGAAAAACGGCGCGAACCGACGGGTACCGCGCACAACCGATTGAACGCACCACTTGACCACCACTTTCTTACCATACAAGCTTATTGATATTTGAGCAAAATATCTTCTTAATTGTCAGCTGCCTTTGACCGAAAATTGAGGCTAAAATAACAAAGAAAAGGAAAGAGAAAAATGAAAGGTGGTGGTGGCGACACCACCCTAGAGTTTCTTGACCAAGAGTTGGTCTTTCTTTTTATCTCCAAATTTTGCACTTTCCTCTTCATTTTTTCTGCTGCTGGCCGACCAAAAGAGAGAGAGAAAGGGAGAGCAAAAGAAAACTTCTTCCTTCTTGAATCTTAGCCAAATCAAGTGAGAAAATCGATTTCCAAACCGATTAAAGAGTGGGTTGTGAGTTGGGAAGCTTGAGGAACCAAAAGATTTTCAAAGGAGGTGGATTATCACTCATCCAAGCTTGTCTTTGAGGTATTAAATCTGATCATGGTCCTTGATCTTTTAAATATTGCGTTAAGATGTTATTTAGCTTAAGTTTTGGCTTGATTTCAAGATGTGCAAGTGATTGTGATGATTATTGGATGAAATAAACAAGTTAGGGTTTTGGGGACTTGCTGCCAAACTTGATGTATGATACATATAGGTTGTATTTAAGGTTATATAAGGGGTTTTGGTAGTGTTGGAAGTAAGAAATCAAGGAAGGTTGCATTGAATTCAAAAAATTCCAGATTTCTGGAATTTCAGGATTACATTCTGTCCGATTTTAATACTCATAGTTAGAGGCAAAATTAGGCTTGGCCTAAAACATGAAAGTTGTAGAGAATGGTATTTTATAGGTTTCTACAAAATTTCAGCTCAATCAGAGCTATGTATCTTGTGAAAATACGAAAATAACCTCGCTGTTCTAGGGTACATTCCAGAGTTCCGCGTGGACAGTTTAGTCTACTTGGTTGTGTTTATTCACTATACTCCATTGGGATTCAGCCTGTAACCAAAACATGAAAGTTTTAGTATTCTGTCTTATCTTTTAAATTCCACCAAGAACACCTTAATCGGACCTTGGTAACCTGAGTTATGACCATTCCAGTGCAGTGCGGTTGATTAGCCGACCAGTTGGATTTTGGTTCTGTAAATTGGGGAATTTGACTAGGTTGCATTGGAAACTAGACTAAGTGATCTTCATGAACATTGTAGCCCTGTGTCTTAGTTTCGAAACGGTATAAGTTACACCTCAATCGGATAAGCGTAGCCTCGGATGTGTTATTTCCGCAACCACATGTCAAATCTGTCTTTTGCTAGGTTACATTTCCCCGCTTGTTATCACTTTGATTTCTGTTCTTATGTTGTTATGAGCCTATGGAATGGCTATTTACTTGAATCTATGATATGTATGACTTTGGGATTGGCTGAGGAAAAATAATGAAGCCAAAATGGCTGGAAAATTAGGTAAACACAAAGGGCGTGCTGCCCAAATTTTCGCTCGAGGGCTAGGTTTCTATTTGAACTTGTATACTTTTGTTTGGCCAATACCATGACCGGCTTTCCATTTTAAAACATGACTTTTCATCCTTGGGTTCAAACAACCCTCTTCTTACTTGAAAGTCATCTTTACACGTTTTACTCCTAATTAGTCGGGTTTGTTTGTTTCCCTTAAATGTTTTGCTCGATAAACTGTAATATGTTCTCTTGTTCAACCTTAGGTTTCATTGGTGACTAAGGGTAATATCCGGAAGGATATTTTGCACGTTATTTTGCATAACTAGGTGAGTGTTCCTTGTTTGCTATATTTCCTTGACTTATTGGCTTGTTATTATTAATTGATAATGTGTTAAGTGCTTTCAATGATTGTTAATACGAGTTTTCTAGGCGAGTGTGTACTTTATCCCACTCGACCTAAATAAATGTGAAATTTTCAATGATTAATGATTAAATGCTAGTTGCGCATGAATGTAAGCCGTTTGACTGAATTGGGCCCTGCCCTTCGTTACCGATCGACTCGAGCCAGAAGCGGACTCGGTCGGGCGATATGGTGACCCTGGGTGAATTTGGTATACTCGAGTATTACCTTGTAGTCCGGCTACGTCCGGATGGGTGGAGTCCGGTCAACGTCCGGATGGGTGGAGTCCGGTCAATGTCCGGAAAGGGATGAATGAACGAACGAAGGCACGAGGGTTTACTTCTCAAAAAGGAAATTTTCAAATAATTGGAGGAATAAGGGGAAATGTCAGGGGAACGAACAAAAGAACGAATAGCTCCATGTGAGCCCGTATCCTTTTAATGAATGTTACTATCGCTTTCCATTGTAAATGTTTCTTGAATTATTGATACTCCATGTTTAATGTATTGAATTGATTGTTTGATTATCTGTTCGAAACCTCACTGAGCTTTTAGCTCACCCCTTTAGTTTTGTTTTCCTTAACAGGGGACGGCGAGCAGGATGAGAGCATAGACTAGCCTAGTCTAGGTCTTTTGTTTCTTTTGTCATGGTTCTCGCCCTAGTGCTTGGCACGGGCTGGTTGTATGGTGAAGTGAGAACCTTTGTACATTTGATGGTTGTACTTCCTTTTGAGATAGCAATGTATATATAAGTTTCGCTTAAGTTTTGGATTGTTGTATGTTATTCTTTTAGTTGCATTCCGGATTTGATTAAGGAACGAATGAGTCCCGGCGAGAGCTGGGCAGGCGACCCGCTGAACCCTGGGGTACGCCCTAGGGGGAGGTGGGGCCGTCACAGGTGGTATCAGAGCTTAGGCTTCAGATCTCTGTAGTGTATCCTAGGCTTGAAGTTTAGGATGCCGGATTGTGGGATTCGATTTGACTTGAAAGTTAAGCGATTGAGGGATAAAACCTATAGCTGCTTCGCGTGGTCTCTGCGCGGAGTGACCCTGGACTAAGTGGTGAATAAGTATGAAGAACTAAGTGAAGCTATGAATTGCGAATGTTATAGGCCTTAAATCTTTCTCATGGTATCTGAGGACCATAGATAGGTATGTCAGGTAGGAATTCCGATTGTAGATAGTTTACTCTTGGGACTGCAGCTCGAGATGTGAATTATCTTATTTCGGATTCTCGTGCCTGAGTACTCTAGAGTTGCGGCGCTGCCAAGTACTTGAGACTTGCATTTTGGGAACATGAACAGGCTTTGTCTGACTAGAATGAGCACAAGAGGTCAGGGACATCTAGTTTGGATAGTAAGTGACGTGAGAGACCGGACGGGCTGATACTGGGACGACTTCACCTTTTCCTTTTGATTTACCTGTATATTGTTACTACATGACGTTAGTATACCTGTGTGTACATGGTTATCTGTCCAACTTGATATGTATTTGTGTATTTGCTTATCCGTCTTCTTGATATGGCGTGTTATGTGCGTATATATTGATTTGTGTATTTGGAATGCTAGAATTTGTTACTGTAGTCAATTTACTATGTTTATTTACTAAATTACCTTTTTGGGGGAAAAGAAAAGAAAAGAGAGAGGGAAAACATATATATGGACGGGAGACGTAGTCGTGGCCGTGGAGCTAGGCAAGCTCAAGAACCGAGAGAAGAAAGAGAAACAGTGGCCGAGCAAGAACAGGGACCGAGGGTTGAGGCTGGAGATCAAATGGCGACGGCGATGCAACAAATGACAAATATCCTAGCACGACTGGTAGATCAACAAGGTCAAATGCCAGTGAATCAACCCCGGAATCCTGAGATCGGAGAGGATAAGGCTCTTGAGAGGTTCCAAAAGTTTCTACCTCCGAAATTTCAAGGAGGGCCTGATCCGGATATAGCTGAGCAGTGGTTGGAGGCAATGATTAATATCTTCGCGGCTTTGAATTACACGGAGCAAAGACAAGTAAATTTTGCTGTATTTCAATTCGAAGGACCAGCCCGCGCGTGGTCGAATGTAATTAAGGCCAAGTGGGAAAGAGAACAGACGGTATGGACATGGGCGAACTTTGTAAGGGAATTTAACGAAAAGTATCTCCCACCTTTAGTCCAAGAAAGGAGAGAGGACGAATTTATTGGGTTGCGTCAGGGAACCCTAAGTGTGGCCGAATATGAGACCAAATTTACTAGATTGTCTAAATTCGCTTCCGAATTGGTGGTTACGGAGCGACGGAGAATAAGACGATTTATACAAGGACTAAATTTGGAAATCCAGGAGGCATTAGCGGCAGTTCAAGTTAATACGTTTACAGAGGCTCTTGAGAAGGCCCAAAGAATTGAGGATGAGAAAGCCCAAGTAAAAGCCTGTCAAACGCGGAAAAGAGATACATCCAGCAGTATACCTGAGGAATCCGGAGAAAAGATAATGCTCTCCAAAGTGCAAAAAGTGAACCATTCACCTCGCCCACCTTGGACATTAAGAGCATTAGATGAAAGGTCCATGAAAGGAAGTCAGATCGGATCAAAGGACATTTCTCGAGAAGATCCAACAGTAGCTCCTCGATTGGCCTGTGGATACTGTGGAAAGGCAAATCACACTGAGAATGATTGCTGGCGAAAAGGGGGAAAATGTTTGATCTGTGGGAGTAGCAATCATCAACTTAGCAATTGCCCAAAAAAACAGCCACGAGAGGGTTATACTCAACAAGTGGAAGGAACCAAACTGAAACAAACTCATGAAAGAGGAAATCCAACAAAAGTATCGACACAAGTTTATGCCGTAGATCAGCACCAAGTTTTGGGGTCCTCCGAGGCGATGGAAGGTATGAATTTCGAGGTCGAAATTCTTTTAAGGGGGAGAGAGTGTGAGGACTCGCAAATTTCTTATATTTTTCTCAAAAATGCCTTTTTATTTAGAAATTATTATTTATTAAATCCCTACCACCCAATCTTTCCACAATAAGTGCAAATAAACCTAGAAAGTAGGGTTTCACTTTTGGTTTCAAGATTGGAGCAAAATTAGGGTTTTCGCGATTTTTCGCCGGATGAATTTTCGGTACAGAGTAAGGATTAAATTTGGAGATTAAAAGTGACTTTTAAGTGAGAAATAATATGTGATTAGGAGCAATGATATAAGGTTAGTGAATGGGAAGTAAAAACCCTAGTACGTGTGTTTTTAAGAAAAACGGCGCGAACCGACGGGTACCGCGCACAACCGATTGAACGCACCACTTGACCACCACTTTCTTACCATACAAGCTTATTGATATTTGAGCAAAATATCTTCTTAATTGTCAGCTGCCTTTGACCGAAAATTGAGGCTAAAATAACAAAGAAAAGGAAAGAGAAAAATGAAAGGTGGTGGTGGCGACACCACCCTAGAGTTTCTTGACCAAGAGTTGGTCTTTCTTTTTATCTCCAAATTTTGCACTTTCCTCTTCATTTTTTCTGCTGCTGGCCGACCAAAAGAGAGAGAGAAAGGGAGAGCAAAAGAAAACTTCTTCCTTCTTGAATCTTAGCCAAATCAAGTGAGAAAATCGATTTCCAAACCGATTAAAGAGTGGGTTGTGAGTTGGGAAGCTTGAGGAACCAAAAGATTTTCAAAGGAGGTGGATTATCACTCATCCAAGCTTGTCTTTGAGGTATTAAATCTGATCATGGTCCTTGATCTTTTAAATATTGCGTTAAGATGTTATTTAGCTTAAGTTTTGGCTTGATTTCAAGATGTGCAAGTGATTGTGATGATTATTGGATGAAATAAACAAGTTAGGGTTTTGGGGACTTGCTGCCAAACTTGATGTATGATACATATAGGTTGTATTTAAGGTTATATAAGGGGTTTTGGTAGTGTTGGAAGTAAGAAATCAAGGAAGGTTGCATTGAATTCAAAAAATTCCAGATTTCTGGAATTTCAGGATTACATTCTGTCCGATTTTAATACTCATAGTTAGAGGCAAAATTAGGCTTGGCCTAAAACATGAAAGTTGTAGAGAATGGTATTTTATAGGTTTCTACAAAATTTCAGCTCAATCAGAGCTATGTATCTTGTGAAAATACGAAAATAACCTCGCTGTTCTAGGGTACATTCCAGAGTTCCGCGTGGACAGTTTAGTCTACTTGGTTGTGTTTATTCACTATACTCCATTGGGATTCAGCCTGTAACCAAAACATGAAAGTTTTAGTATTCTGTCTTATCTTTTAAATTCCACCAAGAACACCTTAATCGGACCTTGGTAACCTGAGTTATGACCATTCCAGTGCAGTGCGGTTGATTAGCCGACCAGTTGGATTTTGGTTCTGTAAATTGGGGAATTTGACTAGGTTGCATTGGAAACTAGACTAAGTGATCTTCATGAACATTGTAGCCCTGTGTCTTAGTTTCGAAACGGTATAAGTTACACCTCAATCGGATAAGCGTAGCCTCGGATGTGTTATTTCCGCAACCACATGTCAAATCTGTCTTTTGCTAGGTTACATTTCCCCGCTTGTTATCACTTTGATTTCTGTTCTTATGTTGTTATGAGCCTATGGAATGGCTATTTACTTGAATCTATGATATGTATGACTTTGGGATTGGCTGAGGAAAAATAATGAAGCCAAAATGGCTGGAAAATTAGGTAAACACAAAGGGCGTGCTGCCCAAATTTTTGCTCGAGGGCTAGGTTTCTATTTGAACTTGTATACTTTTGTTTGGCCAATACCATGACCGGCTTTCCATTTTAAAACATGATTTTTCATCCTTGGGTTCAAACAACCCTCTTCTTACTTGAAAGTCATCTTTACACGTTTTACTCCTAATTAGTCGGGTTTCTTTGTTTCCCTTAAATGTTTTGCTCGATAAACTGTAATATGTTCTCTTGTTCAACCTTAGGTTTCATTGGTGACTAAGGGTAATATCCGGAAGGATATTTTGCACGTTATTTTGCATAAGTAGGTGAGTGTTCCTTGTTTGCTATATTTCCTTGACTTATTGGCTTGTTATTATTAACTGATAATGTGTTAAGTGCTTTCAATGATTGTTAATACGAGTTTTCTAGGCGAGTGTGTACTTTATCGCACTCGACCTAAATAAATGTGAAATTTTCAATGATTAATGATTAAATGCTAGTTGCGCATGAATGTAAGCCGTTTGGCTGAATTGGGCCCTGCCCTTCGTTACTGATCGACTCGAGCCAGAAGCGGACTCGGTCGGGCGATATGGTGACCCTGGGTGAATTTGGTATACTCGAGTATTACCTTGTAGTCCGGCTACGTCCGGATGGGTGGAGTCCGGTCAACGTCCGGATGGGTGGAGTCCGGTCAATGTCCGGAAAGGGATGAATGAACGAACGAAGGCACGAGGGTTTACTTCTCAAAAAGGAAATTTTCAAATAATTGGAGGAATAAGGGGAAATGTCAGGGGAACGAACAAAAGAACGAATAGCTCCATGTGAGCCCGTATCCTTTTAATGAATGTTACTATCGCTTTCCATTGTAAATGTTTCTTGAATTATTGATACTCCATGTTTAATGTATTGAATTGATTGTTTGATTATCTGTTCGAAACCTCACTGAGCTTTTAGCTCACCCCTTTAGTTTTGTTTTCCTTAACAGGGGACGGCGAGCAGGATGAGAGCATAGACTAGCCTAGTCTAGGTCTTTTGTTTCTTTTGTCATGGTTCTCGCCCTAGTGCTTGGCACGGGCTGGTTGTATGGTGAAGTGAGAACCTTTGTACATTTGATGGTTGTACTTCCTTTTGAGATAGCAATGTATATATAAGTTTCGCTTAAGTTTTGGATTGTCGTATGTTATTCTTTTGGTTGCATTCCGGATTTGATTAAGGAACGACTAAATCCCGGCGAGAGCTGGGCAGGCGACCCGCTGAACCCTGGGGTACGCCCTAGGGGGAGGTGGGGCCGTCACAAAATAATCCAGTAAAATAAGATAAAAATAAGAAGATTTTCGGGTCCTCACAACATCCCATATTGAGGTAGAAAATTTGAGAATTTTTAATAATAGCAAGGTGCTAAATGTTTTTGGAAAAAACATGAAATATTAAAAAAAAAAGAAAAGAACAGCGCATCAATCTTCTAAAAGTTAGGGGGTTTTGATTCTACCATTGATATTTTGACTTTACTATTAGTGAAGAAAGAAAAAGGAAAGAGCAAAGAAAAAATGAAAGTGTTTGGACTTTACTATTAGTGAAGAAAGAAAAAGGAAAGAGCAAAGAAAAAATGAAAGTGTTGGAAAAGAAAAAAAAGAAGAAGAGAAAATTCAACATTGAAACCCCTCCAGTGATTGATGATAAAAGTTGAAATGGAGTCCAAGATGTGACGACTCCACCTCCCCCTAGGGCGTACCCTAGGGTTTAGTGTGTCGCCTGCCCAATTCTCGCCAAGACTCATTCACGCTTAATTCGAGAAAAGTAACTTACAACCATAGAAAAGAAATAAAACAACGATTTCAAACTTAGTATATACATTAATACTCAAATCCAACTACAAGTCTCATACATGCCCAAATACATTAAAATGTTTACAATCCAAGTACAATCAACCCCTAGTCGGGTGCTAGCGCGAGAATAATTGCAAAATTAAAAAAACTAGACCACACTAGTTTGTACAAGTCTCACGCCTCGCTCGTACCCCTGTAAGGAAAACAAATGGCGTGGAATGAGTTAAAAACCCAATGAAGTTCCAAATAGCAAATTGACCATTATTTAAAAGTACAAGTATCAATGTAGAAAAATAGCGAGCATAACAAGTTCATAAAAGTGAGCAATAACACTTCAAATAGCAAATCTCAAAATGGGCGAGTGTAAAAGTTTTTCAAAAGAAACAATAACCCAATGAGTAGCGATCATGTCACAATATAAAGATACGGATGGCTATCAAGAGCCAAGTTTCTGTTGCTTCACCAGAACTTGATCAAGTAATTGTTGACACTCCATCAACTTTTAAGTAAATGAACCAGTCCAATAGAGCACCACTTAGCTACAATCTCTGTCCACCAACCAAATCCCCTACTAGGCCTAAAATCCTCAATAAACACTGGTGGTAATACTCGAGTATACCGATTAGTCGAGGAGATAATACTCCACTCGACAACACTAACTACCTAGGGTTCGTTATCTAATCGACCAGGCCCTTTCCGGCTCGACTCGATTAACTAGCCACAGGGTTTCTGGAATTCCAGACATAATACAACTCATATACATGTATATCAATTCAATTAAAATCATTGAACAAGAATATATCACATTAGGGCAAGTGTGATAAAGTACACTCTTGCCCTATCAATCCACTCATATATCATGTAATCACATTAGTCAAGTATTAAACACAAGTGTCAAGTTCAATCAGGTATTTGGAAGCACTCACCAAAAGATGTAATGCCTTTATGGGTCACGTTCGGGTATTACTCTGTGTTTGGAATCCAAATCTGTGAGAAAACATTGTTTAAGAGTTTTGAAAATTAACTAAGGTTCGAAACTTAAATGTTTCGTTTAACGAGAATCAAGTAATTGAAACTCATTGAGAGAATATTCGTAAAACTCTTGCTCGCTCTTCAAACTATGAAACTTTGAAGCAATTATACTTTGAAATACCATTTGAGTCGAAGAAACGAGGAAAACGTATTTCTATTAGTCGTTAATTTCATTTTTCCAAGGGTACAAGTTTCGGCCGAATTCTAACTTATATACCTCCACAAAAGGGGACTCAAATAACCTGGACAATTCGAGTTAGATTCGTCCTCAAATCCTTACTCAAGTCGCGAGTATCTCTACCTAGCCCTCGAGTGAAAATTTGGGCAGCACGCCCTTTGGGTTTACCTATTTTTCAGCCATTTATGGCTTCATTGTTTTTCTCAATTCAGCCCCAAAATCACACACAAGTAATGTTACTAACATAGCCCTTCAATTAGGCTCCAAAATCATCCAATTACAACACAAGTCTAATAATACAATCGGAAATCAGTTTTGTAGACAAAAAGCTAAACAGCAGATTTGACATCTTATACCATTTTGGTCACAAATGGAGCTACATTTATCGGATTGGGGTGCACCTTATACCGTTTCGAAGCTAAAACAAAGGGTTACAACTTTTATGCAGACAACTTAACCCAGTTCACAGTTGATCTGGGTCGAATTTGCAAATTACAGAACCAGAAATTCATGGTCAGTCTGGTTGTCAGTACTGAATTCAAATGGTAATAACTCAAGATACACAATTCCGATTGAGGCATTTTTTGATGCGTTGGAAAGCTGAAATATAGGGTTAAAACTTTCATGTTTTGGCCAAATGCTGATTTGATACGGATCAAAGTGAAAAATGAAGCCAAACATGTGAAATCTCAAAACTGCCCGCTGAAACGTACAATTGGCAGTCAGGGTATTTCGGTCATTTCACATGTTACAGTGCTCTGATTGAGGTAAAATTTTACAGATAGCTATAAAATGATTTGGCCTCTAACATGGACGAGTGATGCTGGTCAGAAGCAGGGCAGTTCAATGCTTAAAACTGGAATTTAATGCATTCAAGGTATAAACTTCTTATTCATGTCTTGAACCACTACTCCAATTTCCTATCTAAACTTATTCACATCATATTCTATATAATCAACAAGAAACACAACTGAAATAACTCAAATCCTAACTCAAAAATCCACCATACCATCAAAACTACTTAAATAACTATCATTAGCGAAGAATATGAGTTGCTATACAAACTTAAACAAGATTAAGGGTAAGAAAATGGAAAAACAGCCTTAATACCTTGTCAAAGATGCTTTCAAGAGAAACCTCAACCTTTCCTTCCAAACTTTTAGTACATCAAGCTCCCCAAGTTCCCAAATAAGTGTTTAATCGGTTTGGATTTTGGATTTTCACTCAAACTAAGTTAAAACTCAAGATGGAAATGAAGTGTTCTTCACTCTTTTCTTTTTCCTCTCATAAGTCACGACCAAGATAAAGCAAAATGAAGAAAAATGAGCCAAGAAGAAAGATAAGAAGAAAGGAAAATGTCTTGGTCAAGACCTTGGTTCGATTTTTGACAAATGGCTTAATCACCACTACAAGAAAATTGGTTTTCAGTGACAAGCCATTTTTGTCACAAAAAAATAAAAAGTCGTCACTGATAAATTTTATTGACAACTTTCTCGTCGTCACAGAGTCGTCACTGAAGGCCCGTCAGTAAAAATAAACAGTGATGACCTTAAAAGTCGTCAGTGAATGGTTGTGTTTTGCGACAACTGGTGTTGTCAGTAATTGTTATAATTTTAGTGACGACATAGTATCTTGTCAATGATGTACAAAGCAATGTAGTCACTAAAACTAATCCATAGTTGACACTGGTATAAACTAATTACTAACAACTTTTGTTGTCACTAAACACTTTTCAATTCTATCACAATAGGTGGTTATCAATGAAGAAATCTGATTCAGTGACAACACTATATCACCATGAAATTTGAAGATTTTTCTACTACAATTATATCTAAAAAATGAAACAAAATGACAATGCTTTACAATTAACAAATGAAGGCATCCATTACATTACGGAATGCCAAAATATCATTTTAAACATTCGAAAATCATAATCAAATTCAACAACACCCTACAAATAGTTTGAGAAGTGGTATTTGGCATAAATTTTACATATAAGTCAAGACAGTTTTACAAAACAAATCCAAGTCCCCAAAAAAATATATCGTGGAATATTTCCTGAGGATAAGATTTTCTCTGTAGTTCTTGAGTCAATTAGCAACTCTTGCTGCCGATCTTCCAAAAATCTAAAATGAGCAACATATCTGCAGTGAAGTACTTCAATTATTAGTAGGTGATAAGAAAAACTTGAAACACGAAAGTGAACTTAAGAATTTACAAGAAAATAAGCTAAATCATTTCTTTTATCATCTAACAGTGACTAAATAAGAGCAAAGTAAGAGATAAAGCACTTAGAACTTCATAACTCAAGAAACATTTCTTTTATATTTACTACGATATTAAAAACTCAAGAAACAATTAATATGTTTATGCTACTATATTAAGAACCAAACAGTGATCCTTCTATGGTTTCATAGGCCTCATTTGTATGGTTCATTCAAATAGATCATGCATAGCAACTCTAGCTTTTCAGGTATCGAGAATGCATATTGTTTATCACAAGATCAAGTTTCGATGACAACTAAAATTCGACATATATAGGGACTCTTTGTGTCCATTGGTAATATTTTAATGATTTTGATAACAAAAAATTTGATGCATTTAATATTTTAGTGAAATTGTGTATAAAATGGAAAAGATGCTCCACTATAAATCGGAGCTTCTGACTATTATGCAAACCAGTACATTCTCCGGCTAAGATACATGAAATGGGGCTGGAATAAGAAATTTCATTTCTACTAGTTAGCTTAGAGACCGCCTACAGCTTGTTTCTATGCAATGTCTCCTAGATAAAAGTGAAAATTGTCACTTTTACAGAAACTTTGTTAACAAGGCCCTAGTGTTTGAAACAAGTACAACATAGATGGCAAAGAGTATATATTCACCCAAAAAACATCACAATAATTGGAAATTCCATAGCAAGGACCAATAGCATCAGCATAATAAGCTGCAAGACAATAACAAACCAATGAAGTCCCAATAAAACGATACTATGCATTATAAGCTTGAAGACGATGGATAAAATGGTAGCTGTAGTTCTATAAGAAAAATGTTTGCAAATAAAACATGTGTTTCCTTCTTTTAATTTTGCTACTGATCTGTACTTGTACCTAATAACCATACAACTACATATCCCAAGAGCACTACAAAATTGTCAAAACTTACCATATTCATTCAGGTAATCCATCACCAAATATGACAAAAAAGGTAGGAAAGAACTACTTATTTAGGATAAACTCTAGAATTTGGACAATGAAAATCCATCTTGATATATACCTTTGGCAAGGAAAATGCTCTCTCCGGCTTATACCATAATCCTGAATATCAAGATTTCCTCAAAAAGACTAAAAACACCTGCTTGGTAACATTAGTTAGCTATATAAGGCAATAAAACGTAATATCAGCCAAACCAAAAGAAAAAACAACTGATTGTAAACTTCAAAAGTTTACTCTAGAGTAATCACTCGGTGAAAAATGGTAAATACTCGAGATAAGAAAACTCAAGGTAGAATTTGGATAAATTTCCAATCAATTCCATTACTTTATGATGCTGCCACCCACTGGAAACCTTCCCTAATGTTCAATAAACCCAACATTGCTGATCATGTAAATATATACTAATCCAAGTGTATACATATAAAAATGAGATTATACTAATCCAACCGTATAAATTCAATAACTTCCCTAAAGTTCTGCAAACTTTTTTCAAGTAAATATCAAAGAGAATAAACCCAACATTGTTGACCATAGCACCCTCTCAAGCATCAAAATTGACGGAAGCTTCAGTGCTAGCAGCAAGATAGCAATAAAAAACAATAGGGCATTGACTGCCAAACTGTTAAGAGGAAATGTATGGCCAAGAACAATGACAACACGACCATAAAACAAGTTCAGTAGACATGATAGCATGTGTTAATGTGAAAAAAATCATAGAGAATGCAACACAAACTGTGTACCCCATTGTGTGAAATAATCAAGGTCCATGTGTAAAAATGAAAGATTTTGATATTCTTAGGCAAGTATTTGGCTTTATAGCCAGATAGTGAGCATCTAACCAAACCCAGAAAGAAGTTGAAACGAAGCAAAATGGTATGGAAGTGGAAAAATTTTGGGTACCTTTTTTCTCTGATATAAATCACTATTAGAAAAATATGCTATCATGACAACTCAAAGCATCATTACCATTCCATTTGATGACGTTTCTACTCTAGTGATTTTCTATTGAAGGTGTGATCCATTCTAATGTCGGGATATGTAATAAGGACACTTTCAAACTTCCCAATTAGTAACTATATTGACAGTTAGAAGCATCATTATTTTTAAGGCACTTCCCAATAAGATATTATGGCACTTTTATTTGTTAACTTTTGTAAATAATTTACAGTTGTGTAGGATTGTTTTACATCCATTGTTAATTTTACATTTCTTTTCCTATGTGTATTAGGGCTATAATTATAGATATCTTCAGCCTATATATTTGGTCTACTAGCAAAGACCAAAGCTTCAAACAAACCACACAATTCATCCAATCACACCTCCCACCTCTCAAATCTTTTCTAAGTCATTTTATTAAATAATTGTAATAGCATGTATATCATATATGTAAATATTATTATTAGTACTATTACTAATTAATAAAGCTCGTTAACTGAGAGCCAATAGTTCTTGCTTTGATTTTTGATAAAAATCCAAATAATTTCGAAGAACCCCTTTCAAGAATAATTTTTGTAGGAGCTTTAATGTGTTGTTCTATTTTAGCTTGGTTTCAAGCAAAGTTTGAAGCTTTCTGGGAATTTCGAAGATTAAACTTTAATGCATTATCTCTTTGTTCAGCCACATAGATAATCAACTAACCACTCCCCAATTCTTTAGGGAAATTTGCCACATAGATAATGCTTTATGCTCAATTTCCTCTTCCCCATATTTCAAAATTCTAGTCAATCATAAGGAAAATATTTTCCCAGTACCATCCTTCCATTCCTAATGTATCCACAACCTCTTCAAGTTGATTTTCTATCCATTTATCCACTTTTCTTCTACCACTATAGGTACTCCAATTAGATTTAACTGCTTTCATGCCAACTCCAATTACAACAAAAGTAACATAAAAGGCTAATAAATCAGAAAACCAAATTTATCCCTAAACAATTTCACAAAGCCCAGAGCACCTTATATTTGTGCTATTTCATTAACCACCATCCTTCCATTAAAAGTTCTGCCTTTATGATAAAAGTAAAATGTTGCCTTGTCACAGTGCAAATAATAGTATATTCATTTTATAGCTATCAAACAAAATCATACTCATATATACAATTAAATGAGAAAAAATTCCCCATTATAGCTTTTTGAAAAAACTGATGAATTCCCAATTGTTTTTACCTGAACAAGTGCCTCTGGCCGTGACTCAAAAATAATCAAAAGAACACCTAAAAGAGATGTTGTCTTTTCCAAGATCAATCCCTCTACAAGCTGGAAAAGACATAGCCCTTAAGATATCAAAGATCGCATAATCTATACTACAAATTGCTCTTCCCCAGGTAACATACTACTCTGATATGTTCAAAATGCTAAAAATTAAAACTTTTGAAAATATTTTAAAAAAACTACTTTAATTTGCTCATGTGTTTGGGAAGAGAACCAGTTGAATTATACTGAATCTAATATCATCATATATCTGATCATATATCTAATTTAATAGAAAGCAAATTTCCATACTAAGTCTGATCGTAAAAATTTAGGGCAAATTAATCTGGGGAAAAATTAGGGAAACAAGGAGAGACATGAGAGGATCTACCTGAGAATTGGTGGAGAGCACATCGATCCCCTTCAGCGTTGAATGCACAATTAGTCCAGAGTTCCCTCAATCACCGCCAGCCTTCTGGTATACATAGGTGAGGCCATACTTGCCGCAATAGTGCCAGCACCACACTCAGCAATAGGGCACTCCTTCCTGAGCCTCTGGACCATGCCTGAGTCATCGACCTTGTCGAACTAGAGGACGGCAAGCGTGACCTTCTTTTTCTTGGGCTTGGTGTTGCGTCACCATGGAAGTGGAGGAACAAGTGGATGGTGGACTCCTTTTGGCTCCTTTCGGCTATTGTAGTCGGCTAGGGTACGGCCGTCCTCCAGCTGCTTGCCGACGAAGATGAGGCGCTATTGGTTTCAGGGGGATGCCCCTCCTTGTCCTGGATTTTGGCCTTGACATTGTAGATGGTGTCAGAATACTCCACGTCAAGGCTGATGGTCTTCCCCATCAGGATTTCCATGAAGATTTGCATCTTTGACGGCGGCGACTGCCGACTGTCGCCTCTGCTGTTGCTCAGGTTTTGGGAAATGAATAAAGGGGGTTGAGATTATAAGGGTTGACCGAGGGATTGAGAGTGTGAAGAGTACTGAAGGCATCTGGATGTGGATGTGGGGAGTAAGAGTGGTTCCTTTTCTAGTGTATACTGTATAGTACTTGGGCCATTTTTTTTCATTTTTAGTTTGAACAAATATTTGGCACTAGTCAATCAAGACAATCCAAGTCAATTTTTAGCTTCAATTTTTATTTAAAATTTACTAATATATTTCTAATCACTACTTCTTAACATATTTATTAAAAGTTATAATGGATGAAAATTTTTTGCTAAATTCGAACAACTGGTAAATGTACTCTTTCTCAAGTTGTAATAGTTTATATAGTTGTTTTAACTGGAAACTTTCATTATTTTTTTCCAGTTAAAAACCTATTATTATTTGAGTAACTGTGACTAGTTTAATAAATTATTAAATTTTTAAAAAATTAAATTGATATTGAGGCTCATAATTAAATAAATGCATTGGAGATGTTCAAGTTAGTGATGATACTATGTTGTCACTAACTACGTTATAGTTTTACTGACAAAAATTGGTCGTCAATAAATATAAACGGTGACAACAATGAAAAGTTGTCAAAGAAAGAGGTAGAATTACTGACAACTTTTATCAAGTTGTCACTATCACAAAACTCGCACCTCCCAAGTCTCATGGCGCGAAGGAGTTTTGTGACGACAATTAATGGTTGTCACTGAAAACTTTGCTGCTTTGAGTCAATTGTCACAACCTTCAATATCGTGACTAAACAACCTCATTTTGTGATGACTTTTTGTCATCATTAGGAAATGTTGTCACTAATGACCTTTTTGCTTGTAGTGGACAAATATTTCCACCAAAATATCTCTCTTTTCCTTAGTCAATAATGGTGGCTGACTTAAGGGTTAATTAAGAGCTAATTAACTCAACTAAAACAATGATATTAAGGTAATAAAGTGGTGGTCAAGTGGTGTATTCCACCGGTAGCGAACGGTACCCATCGGTTCAAACCGATTTTCCTTAAATCACGTGTACTAGGATTTTATCTTATGATTCACTAACTTATAATTCTCACTTCTAATCACACACTTAATATCATCTAAGACTCACCCTTAATCACTAAATTTAATACACACTCCATACCCAATAATCACACTACCAAAAGACGAAAAAACCCTAGTTTACCTTAACAATGGAAGTAAAGGGAAAACCCTTGGTTCTATGGTTAATTGTAACTATTGAGGAAGTGAATGAGTAGTAAGGTTATTGTAAGGTAATAAATTCCAAATAAAAGGGAATTTTAAGAAAAATATAAGGAAATTTTCCAGTCATCACACAAGATCTTTGAGTCCAAAATTAGGGTAATTTTGGAAGGAATGTGATCTTAAGTGCGGCATCCTTGAAAATCTTATTTCTTGTAACAATCATTTTCAAACCACATTACAAACTCATAAAAAGTCCATTGTTGACTTATCTTTCATGACAACTTGAAGTAAGAATCAAGTCTCTAACGGATCTACCAATCACTACGTGATCATAAGGTCATAACTTGTTTCAGTGTGTTTAACTATTTCTTTTACCTATACACTACAAGCCTACTGAACTTATATATTGACTTTTCAGAAGAAATAAGGGTGATAAACTATTTGTTGTCATCAAAATGTATTATTGAATGGGTTAGATGCAATCTGGGCTCAAAAGTAGGACATATCTTGTCATACCATCTTTAACTATAATTTCTCTTAGTCACCTGAAAATTAGGAATAATACCCATTCGATTGGTCCTAAAGAATGAATTAATAAGAAAAAAAATGATCCTTTTCCCCAAACACTGATTCTAAGCGAGGAAGAGATCTATTGCAATTTGATCCTATTTTGAGAGGTTCATCATGGAGTCTTGTACATGAGTTTAAACATAATATTTAAGATTCTTTTTCATTTGAAGAATGCAATTTTTTTATTTTACAACAATGCACATTGCATGTTAACATGTGATTATTTTCTAAATTTTAGGAAGCACAGTTTTCTTGTTTTTGTCAAATAACTAGAAGGTCATCCAAACAAAATTTTTGCAATTAAATGGGCTAAATTGAGGCAATTTTTATAATACATTTGTAGGGTATGTCAAAGGGTAAATTGAGGCAATTTTTATAATACATTTGTAGGGTATGTCAAAGGGTCAAGTAATCTTCAAATCTGTTGTTCAAATTTTGACTTTGATAAGTCAACACTTTGAATAAACAATAATTACTACATCATTGTTCCAAAATAAAGAAAGTTTCGTGAAAAAATTCAAGTGTATATTATATTTTGAAAAATCCCCTCTGTGTAGATGTTTATGGTTGAAATCGATAAAGAAGTCAAGTCAAAATCTTGTAAATTTGAAGGTCAATGACGAATAAAAAGGGCAATAATGGTACATTGCAAAGTAGAGGATTGACTTATCCATTCAGAAGGGATACATGCTTCAGCAACCAACTTTGAAAAAAAGAAGAGACAAAAAAAATAGAAAAAGAGACAAAAAAGAAAGAAAAAATAGAAAAATAAAATAGGTCGAGGTAACCTTAGTAAAAAACCGAAAGGGCATTAAAGTAGGGTTTTGAAACACAAGAGAGTCACGAATAGAAAGCACAGGGTCGAAGATTGAATAGCTGACTGTTCATTCAAGGGTAGCTAGATGCGGATATTTCGTGATATACGACATGATTGACTAGTATTGAAAAAATGAAAGATTCGACACAAGTAGCAGAATTGTTGTAAGGAAGACAATTTTTGGAAATCAAAAGCTCATGCTTGTATGGTTCTCAAGACTTGAGGGATCATATGGTAGTGGCATTATCTATCATTATAACTGTCTTCTTTTTCTTTTGCAGGCAGAATTACGTAATCATTATTTTGCCTTCTCTAAAGAAAAAAAAGCAGCATTTATTTTAGTGAAGCATGACCTACACTAGAGCAAATTTTTCTTGAAAAAGTGATATCTGATTCTACTAATATGCTCAAAGTTTGCTCAGGAAGAATCGCAAAAACTATTCTGGACCTTGTATTTCAGTTCCATCTGGCAACATAAGCTTTGAATCTTTATTTCATTCCAGCATTTTTTGGAAACATTTTATTGTTTTTGATTGTCTAATCCAGTGGCATTTAAGTTGCAAATTTGTTTGTTCAGAATTAGCAATTCAAAGTTTGCATTTTTATTTATCCCGTTAGTGTGATGACACCCCACCCCTCCTAGGGCGTACCCTAGAATTTGGCGAACTGCCCGCCCAAAGTAGATTAGGATTTTTCTTTAATTTTCTCACAAATCAAACAAGAGATTAAAGTTAGAACTTGAGGATTTTTTTTCTCTTTTTTCTCTCTCTATTCGGCCACAAGAAGGAAAGAAATGAAAGAATTTTGGTTGTGAAATGAAAGATAAATACAAGACTTCTCTTGGTCAAATGGTTTCTTGGATGGTCGACACTTGGTGCAACATGGTTTCATACCTATCTCTTTGTCTCTCTTTTATCTCTAATCACTAATATATCTTGTGTTCTTCCAATTAACTCTTAACACCTTTCATCACATAATCCCCCTAGCACAAAATTCTTTCTTGTCTACCAAATTTATTACACACACCTCACTAGTTAGTCACACTAGTATAATACACTACGAAACTCAACATGCACCAAATTAAATACGTAAAAAGGATAAAAATCATGACTCAACCATTAAAATAACCAAAATTAAGAGAAAAGAAAATATGAATTAACTTATTTAAAATAAGAGAAAATATAAAATAACTTTCGATTCCTCATAGTTAGTTATCTGGGATTGGATCTAATCCCACCAACTATCTAAGTTTGAGGTATATTTTCATTTATCCCACTAATTGTTTGAGTTTGGGTCTAATCCTACCAGTTATCTAGACCTAAGGTACATTTTCATTTATCTCGCTAGTTGTCTGGGTTTGGGTCTAATCTCACCAGCTATCGAGGTCCGAGGTGCATTTTATTTATCCCGCTATTTATTTAATTGGTTTTGAATTTTATCCCACCAATTTTTTATTTAATTGGTCTCAGATTTTATCTCACCAATCTGTTATTTATTTGAAGTCAAAATTTATCCCATCAATCTGTTATTTAATTGGATTCGAATTTTATTTCACCAATCTGTTATTTAATTGGGTTTGAATTTTTATCCCACCAATTTGTTCTTTGTTTAGATTTGGATTTTATCCCACCAATCTATTATTTAATTAGATTTGATTTTATCCCAACAATCTACAATTTGTTTGGATTTGGGTTGGATTCCACCAATCTACTATTTGTTTGGGTTTGGGTTGGATCCTACCAATCAATCCAATTTTTTTTAAAAAAATGATTTTAAATTTTTGGCTAGTTGTTTGGGTTTGAATTGAATCCTGCCAATTAATCAAGGCTTGAAATGCATTTTCTGCTCAACAAATTTATTTGGGCCTGAGTTTAATTTTGCCAAGATGCATATGATGATTTTGATCCCGATTTTTTGATACTTACAAAATAATTGGATAATACTAATATTTTTCAATGAGAAAGCTTTACAGCTCTGAAGAAATTTGATTCAAAAAGCAATTGAAAGAAGAAAAAGAAAGTCGAAAGATGTCGGACGCTCACAATGGCAATACCGGACGTTCGATAGATAGGGCAGACACAAGACGATCATATCGGATGAAGAACATCATCATCGGACGTCCGAAAGAATTGAAATAACTTTTCAAACTCTCTGTCCGCTTTTGGACACAAGCATCGGAAGTATCGGACGTCCGATACTCCCAACGCCTAGTTGACTCTTCAGCTACCTTCTATCCGTTCGAAATATTAATGAAGCACTTTTTTGTCTCATATAAATAGTTTATAGTCAGAAACTTCAAGATAACTTTTGCACACTGAGAATACAAAAGATAAAGAATAGTTTTAGTGAGAAAATACTCTCCAAGAAATATTTGTACTCTTTGTGGTGTAAGATTCTTTGTAAGTTTTTCATTTGTGAGAGAATATTTCAATAGTATAGTTTTGTGAGGGTTATCCTGATGGATTGTAATATTTCCTAGCTTGATCAAATGAAACCTAGGGTAAGGAGGAAGTGAACCTTTCTTTGTACACAAGATTGGTTGTATTTCATCAACTTGAAAAAGCTTATTTTGTGAATTGACCTTCGAGCTTAAGAGGAGCTTGGTAGTCAATTGGTTTACAATTCTTCTCTTTTTATTAATTTATCATCTAGTGATTCTTAAATTGTATATCTCTTCTACTTCTCTCAAGTGATATTACTTCTTTATTGATTGATTCATTGTGTGATCACTTAAAAAAGAGCGTAAATTTCATATTGAGCAAAAAGTGCTCATAATCTGATTAGTTTTTTTTAATCAAACAAATTCATCCCCTCTCTTAAATTGTCTTCGGACCTAATAATTGGTATCAGAGTTTGATCTCCTAGAGATTAAGTTCAAGCAGCTTAGGAGCAAAAATGACAACCAACAATGTCATGTTTTTTAAGGACAATCTGTAACTAGACATCCAATGTTGAAAGAGAGAATGGTTATTTTCTTACAATCGATTGACATTGAACTGTGGTTTATTGTTAATGAAGGTCCATATGATGCCTCTATAGTAGATGAAAATATTCATAAATCTAGACTAAAAACAAGAAATGAATTGACTGCAGAGGAATAGAGTTTCATTTCACCTCAAATGGAAAAGTTATGAATGTGTTATATAGTACTTTAAACTCAAATGAATCTATTAGGGTCAAAAGCTGTAAGTCTGCTAAAGAGATTTGAGACAAATTGAGAAAAATTCATGAAGGCAATAAGAATATTAGAGAACAAAAGAAATCTATTTTGGTTACTAAATATGAGTCATTTAAGATGGAACCTCATGAAAATATTGATAAAATGTATTGTAAATTTGTGACGCCCCCACTTCTCCCTAAGGCGAACCAAAGGGTATCCGCGGAACGCATGCCTAGCTCTCGCCAGGACTCAAGCAATTCCATTCAACTTATAGCCGGACCACACAATACAAGCCAATAACTTAGATACAATAAATGCGGAAGCGTTCAAACTTAATAATAGTCATTCAATATCCAACCCGCACATCAGGTGTTCAACAACCATCATATATCCCAAATATACATCATGCTCCAAAAGTTACATTCGGATTCCAAAATACAACCCAAAAGCCAAGACAAAGTCAAAAGTAATAGAAACCCTAAACAAAAGCGTAGCAGGAAGGTTCCTTCGATACCTCGCCAAGTTCAATCCTGTTAAGGAAAACAAATCTACAGGGTGAGCAAAACGCTCGTGAGGCCAAGAACACACATGCAGGCACATAGCTCAGGTAACAAGCCAAGTAACAATTCAAGTAAAAAATTGCAAGTAATTAATAATGCCAACAAAATGTAACCAAAACAATTCAAGGATATGGTAGCTCTCAGGAGCTAAGTTCCACATTTTTGCCGATGTCATTCGTATATCTCCCCGCGTTGACTCTCCGTCAACCGGGTTGATATTTCATATCCGTAGTTCACCACTTACTTCTCATCCGTCCACCATACACCGCTTCGGGCCCGCAAGACATTTAGAAGGCTATACTCCACGAGTATGCCAAGCAAGATCTCTCAAATAGATCAAGCTTATCATGTAATTCTCATGGCTCACCAAGGTTCCCGACCAAGCCCATGCCGGCTCGAGTTCCAAGGTCGGCCTATGAGTTTGGGCGTCCCCCATGTATTATGTAAGTGTCGAGGAGATTCACTCCAACGACGTATGCAATCATAGCATACCATGTCATGTATTCAAGCATTTGACAGGTTTAAGCAGGCATTTCAAGTCATGTAACCAGGCAAATCATGTTAAGCATGAGTCATTCGTTTCAAATGAGAACGAGTGCGATCAAGTACACACTCGACTCCATTTTTGTCAAAATCGGATAGGCTACGCATGTAATCAGGTAAGTCAAGCATGAATCAAGTCCTTAGAGTTCAAGTAATCATACACTTGACACTCACCAAGTTATGCAAGCAAGTAAGTTGGAGGGAGAGTTCAAACTTCCACGGTAGGGTCCTCTTGGAGGTCCTCGTGCGTGCCTGAACATCGAGTATTAGATAATTACTATAGGTCCCCAAGTGGTGAGAAAGATTGAACACGAGTAAGGTTCGAAAATATTTGAAACTTCATTTGACTTGCCTTTGAAGTTGGATTCTCAAAAGGTGTAGGACTCAAGTAAAAGAATATCGGATTATTATCCTTAAAATCATTGGTTGAAAACGAGTACGAGCGAAAAGATTGCAAAACGAACGATCGAAATCGGAGAAGGGTTGGCCACGTCACAATCCGGCCGGAACCTGGCCGGATATCCGGCCGGATTTCTGGCCGGATTGGAGGCAGTGGCTAACCTCCTTTTTTTCAAACTTCACCACTAATCCGGCCGACAATCCTGCCAGTTTTTGGCCGGATTCAAGGCCGGATTCTGTGGAATAGTTCCTTCGCGGATTTCCTTTGGAATTTCAGAATTTTCGATTTTTGGTCAAATGTTTGAAAAATCATAATTTCTTTTCTACAAATCGAAACTTGATAAATTTGGTACCGTTGGAATCGTCTTCCAAAGTACTAAAAGTCCTTAGAAGACATTGTTCCATGAATCTAAGTGGAAGGTATTCAAAAATGAGCCTAAAGTTGCTGTTCTAGATTACCAGGATTGAGCCGGGGTTGGTTTTTCGCTAACTTTGGAAAGTCGGCAAAAATCACTCGTTGCAAACCGGCCCTTGAAACTTATAACTCAATTAGAAGTGCAAGTAAAGTTTTGGACAGAGCAAGCATCTCAAGAATCGGAGTTTCGAGCACCAAGATATGGTAGCTCAAAGTTGGGAAAGATTCAAGACGGTTAAGTGTCGAAACGGACTGATTTTAAGTTTCGACATTTTTAAGTTTCAGCATGCAACTGGTTCGAAATTAACCCTAAAGTTGCAGCATCATCAAATCATTTCGGCAGAACGGAGAAACAGGACAGCCGACTTCAGATGAATGGTATGGCTCACACACATGAAACCAAAATGTGCATTATACACCGTTGGAAACATGGGAATGTCTAGTTTCAAATTCTGCTAACGGCACTTGATTTTGACGTCGGAGTACGGAGTTATGGACGAAACACGAACACTGGTCTGGTTACGACGGCAACCATTTCCCAGATTACTAGCTTTGGAAAATAAATTCTTTTGATCAACCAAAACTCAATATTTTTCAACGAAATTTTGTACACAACTTCTACAACATGTAAACAACATAATCAAGCCATTAAATCCTCAAATTTCTGCATTAAAGTGACCGAACAGAGCAGGGGTAAAATGGGAACTTTTTGTTTCAAGAGTTCAATAACGTTTCTGGTAACAAAGCACCTTTAATCTACTTCCTTAAGCTCTAATTCAGCAACAAAACCATCATCAAACATCATCACAGCCATCAACCCAAAGTGGGAGTTCATAGAGCCCACGTTTAACAATTTTCCAACATCCACAACAACCCATAAGAGATCAAGAGCTAAAAGATATGCTAGACTTCCAAAAATCAAAGTTAGAAGGCTAGATTAAGACTTACTCTTGGTTGATGTTTAAGGCAGAGATTCGGTTCTTCCTTGCTCCTAAGTGAGCCGTGCAAATCCTCCCCTTTTTAGCTAGATGTGAACTCCAAGGCTTAGGCTAAGTGGTGCTAAATTTTGAGAAGATTTGGTGGTGATTTGCATGAGCTTTGAAAGAGGAAATGTTGAAGGTTTCGGTTGTTCTTTGTTGCTGTCTAGCCGTCCATGAAGCTTTGCAGAAATGAAATGAGATTGCTGGTTCCTTTGCGTACATAAGACGCTTGACGTCTAATATATTAAATACGTCAAATCAATTACAACTAGTGCCCTACGCGCGCGTTTTGTGTTCGATTTCTCTTACGTTTGTTGCACTAGTGCACTAAACCTCTAGGGCACTTACATTCATATAAATATTATTCATTCTTAATTGTCCCAAAATAATGGTCCAAAATCCCTCAATTAAGCGCGCACGTGAAAACACGTATTTCTAATTTAGGCGCAATAAAATGAAACCTTCGAGAAATTCTTATAACGATCGTACCACTAACTATCACTTGAGTACTTAAACCTAAATTTACCTATTTTAGGACCATTGTACATATCCCCAAATTTTCGAGCTTAGTGTACTCCCAATTGGCTAAAGTGTTTAGACACGTTTTCACTTTTTCACTAAACAAGTTTCTGAGAAAATAATTTTTGAAACGAGATACTTTAAAAATATAACGAAGCTATAAAACCATGTACTTAGGTCTAATAAGGATAGAAAATAATATTCGGGGCAAAAATCCAAATAGATAATTAATTGAGCCAAAATTAGGGGTTTTAACAATAATAATTTTACGAGTCCTCACGTGAATTGAGTATTAATTCCTCCATTAACCTTTCTTAATCTATTATTGATCGTTCTTAATTCTCCAATATTAATACACTCCCTATTCAAGTATAGCCTAGAAAAACGTGCACCCGTCGTTCCGGACTAAACAAATTTTCGAAAAGTGAATTTTTCAACAAAACGCTTTAAAAATATAAAGAGGCGTCATTCCATATAAATGGATTTAAAATGGTCGAAATAAATAATTCGAAGAAAATGAGTGAATAATCATTTAAATATTCCAGTAATATTCTATAAAAATAAGAAAATTTTCGGATCCTCACAAAATTTAATGATCTTATTGAGAATTTAAAAGTTCTGGAAAAATACTCCTTAGGAGAGAAAAACAGAAAAACCTTGAATATTTTGTCTAAAGATTGAGGGAGTAAAGTGACTGCTATCAAAGAGACGAAAGATTTGAATTCAATACCTATTGAATCTTTTATAAACTCTCTAATTTCTTATGAATTGAAACTTAAGACCAAGGTACAAGAAGAAAAAGATGCAAAAGTAAAAAGAAATATTGCTCTCAAAGTATCCCAAGATGAAAATGACTCAGTTTCATTGGATGGAGAAGATATGGATATTGATGACAATGACCTAACTCTCATCACAAAAAGTTTCAAGAGAATTCTCAACAAAAGGAGATTCAGAAAAAAAAGGACCTAACAATTCGAACTCCAATCAATTCAACAATGCAAGAAACAAAGGAAAACAAGAGGAACTTGGATACTATATGAGTAAGTGTTCAATGAAGAAGAAGACAGAAAGAAAAAAACCAAGATTCAACAACTTTCAAATCACGTGGAATGAGTACAACTCCGATGGTAAAATTGAAGAGGAAGAAAAATCTACTCAAATGACTTTTATGGCCATTAGAGATAATAAGAGAACAATTTGTAATCCTCAACTTGAAAGTGATGATGAAACTGATGATGATCTTTGTGACGCCCCGAAAAGTATGAGAGTGAGAACCCGAAAATTTTCTAATTTTCTAGGG
Organism: Coffea eugenioides; assembly: GCF_003713205.1. Lineage (NCBI taxonomy): Eukaryota > Viridiplantae > Streptophyta > Magnoliopsida > Gentianales > Rubiaceae > Coffea > Coffea eugenioides. The sequence goes on from NW_020861761.1 coordinate 39,934, forward strand.
TTTATTTTATTTAATCGCCCGCCTTTTCTACAGTTTCTTTATTAGAAAAATTCCCCAGATAAAGTTTATGAGCAAAGATAGTTTTATATGATTTTTCTAAGTATCGAATAGGTTTTGAGAAATTAAGAGCGTATACTGGACGTGGGACCCACTAGTGCGAAAAGTTCGGAAAAAATTCGGCCAACTAGGTTAAGTTTTGGATACTGGATTTAATTTACCGGGTGTTAAGAGATAAGTAGAGGTTGCAATTTGGATTGATATGAGAGAGACAAGTTAGGTAGATATTTAATTAAAGGTGACAAGTGTCACCATTGGATTGGTCTTGAAGTAAGACCACTATTCCTATTCTTACCATTTGACTTAAATAAACCAAAAATGACCCAAAAATCATCAAAATATCCTCCATGGTAGCCGAGCTTCTTGAGCAACAAAAGAAAGAAAACTCTTCAAGATTTTAGCTTCAATCTTGTTCCAAATCCTCAAAACCAACCATCCAACCTTGATTTTCCTCCATAAAACACCTTCAAGTAGTGTTTGTGAGTTGTTGTGTGAAGTTATTTGGAAAGTTAAGGTGACAAATAGCTCTCTCTCTCTTATGTTCAAGGTAAGTTGTGAAGAACCACCCTCCTCCCTTAATTGATGCTTAAATCATGCTTAGAGGTTGTATGAGATGCAATTTTATGGATTAAATCTTGAGTTTTGGTTGAATGATGAAGTTTTATTATGTAACAGCCCCACCTTCCCCTAAGGCGAACCAAAGGGGTTAGCGGACTGCCTGCCCAACTCTCGCCAGGACTACAGATCCGTTTACGTCAATCTAATACGTTCCGGGACTTACCAATGCACGCAACCAAGTCAAAATGGCAACATAACCCAAAATAAGAAAATGAAATCCGGAGTCGGCCATGATAGTAACCGACCCGTCAGAACCCAACCGAAAGAGCACGCAAACATTCACATCTGAACTTTAGCGATTACAATCCAAAATGACATACAAAAGTTTTCAAAAGTTAATACATATACACGGTTTGCCAAATCAAAAGAGAAAACGCCCCAAAAGTACACTTAGGGTTTTACTACATGAGCTATACAAAAGATATGTTCAACTAGCTCAATTTGGCAGCCATTTGTCAAATCCAGACCAAAAGGGTTTATTTTCCTGTAAGGAAAACAAAAGGGAACAGAAAGGGGTGAGCTTGCGCTCAATGAGGTACCAAACAGATAGCAATAAAATCATGGCATTTCACGTTTAGCAAATCAAGTACACATGCCAGATGTAAATCAAAGGAACCAATGATTCAAATCAGAAGGATACGGGTGGCTCTCAGGAGCCAAATTTCCAGCGCAGTACTTGATCCAAACCGGTTGACTCTCCGTCAACGTATATAGAACCAACGCGTCCGTAGACCCCTCTTTACACCGAATTCCGTCCACCAAACACCCCTTTACCGGGCCCGCTCACCGTAACAGAACAGAAATGGTAATACTCGAGTATACCCGGAATCAAGGGACTCAATCCCAAAGATCCCAAAACAGACTACCGTGGTTCGTTATCTAATCGTCCAGGCCCTTGCCGGCCCGACTCGAATAACTTAGCCACAGGATTTGAGCTCATAGGTCACAGAAAGGTCGTTGGACTCAAGCTTCCAAACGACGTCAGAACAGATACAGATCCAGATACAGATAACAGATACAGATACAGATACAGATACAGATACAGATAGCAGATTCAGATACGCGTTCAAAATTGGCATATGAACAGACCAGAGAACGAGTGTGATAAAGTACACCCTCGCCTCCATTTTATCAAAACAGTATTTGGCTTCAATAGTCATAAATCAAGTATTCAGATAGTCAGATATTTCACATATCGGGTAGCAGGTAGTGGAACACTCACCGGTTCAACTTCAAAAGTTTTCACTTCAGATTGGCCTTAATCGCCAAGAAACCCTAAAATAATCAAAATAAACCAATTGAAGGTTTCACTTCCAGAATCGAGTAAACAGAATGCACATGTGAGGCTCGACTACTAGTCGTATGCCTCGCCAAATAATTACTAATGCAAGGGTGCAAAATATGATTTTTGGGAACAAAAAGGTAACATGAAGACCTAGGTTCAACAACCCAAAAGCCCTTCATTTCTACCAAAAGGCAAATCCAACTTAAAGGAACCAAACGGCCTAGAAAATCGGGCAGCACTTCTCCTAAAATTCTTACTTTTCCAGCCATTAAGGCTTCATTATTTCCTCGAATCAGTCCCAACATCTCACACAAAATTCACCTCATTTCCAAAAGCCATTCACTAGGCTCAAAGTAAAAGTTAACTAAGACATGACCGGAATAAGAGTAAGCCTTAAAACATGCAAACAAGTACAATGAGACTCGATAACTGATCATAAATCAGTGCCAAATATGACCCCAATAGGGTTCCATAAGCATATATAATCATTAGAGAAAACCAGAAATTCAGAAATGCAATTAGCTTTGGCCCTGAAAAAAAAAACAGTTTTTGACTTCTTTTTGCGGTAACGGCACCAAATGCCCTAGAATTATCGGATGAAGGTGTAATATCCACCATCTCGAAGCTAAAAGACAGGGCTACAACATTACAGAAGGTCACTCAACCCAGTTTTGAGTGAAAACAGGTCAAAAATGCAAGATACTATATCAAAAACGTAAAACAGATTCACCAAAATGCATTCTAGAGGAAACATCATAAATCAGGCTCTCCAAGTCCAAATCCAGAAATTCCAAAACCATCTGAAAGTTAAGAAACAGGGCTAAATTTCATCAGAAGGCCTCAACAACCAATTCGGAAGCATTCCAGACCAAAACAACCAATTACAGTCGCAATTTCCAACTTCGGGTAAAACCAGAACAGCAATAGTAATTTCGACTTATCTCACTCTACACTACTCCGATTGACCTGAAATTTTGTAGGCACCTCTAAAATGGTATTACCTACAACTTTCATGTTTTAATCCAAGGCCCATTCGGCCTCTAACTAGGACCTAAAATTTCGGACAGAATGAAGAATAAGGAACCCTAGTTTTTTCAATTTTCTTCCAAAACAGAAATTTCTTGCAATTAATCACTTTTTCCACCTCCTAGCTTCCTCAAATATCATTTCCAAACATCATACATAACCACATAATAATAATCATATGAAAACAGAAAAATCCTAATTAAATAGAAAGTGTCATCAATCTCAACCAAAATCATGAAATAACACCAAAGATCATCACTTTAACTCACTTAGGTTGCTCATTAAGCATTATTGGAAAGAGAAAAGGAGTTTCTTCACTACTCACCTTGATACCCAAAGGAATGGAGCAACCTTGCACTTAAATCTTCCAAATTACTTTACAAAACAACTCACTATCACTCCCTTAAGGGTTTCTATGGAACAAAAACAAGATTAAACGGTTGATTGGTTGAATTTGAGCAAGATTGAAGCAAGAGTTTGGAGAGTTTTCTTTCCCTTTTGTTGCTTGAAGAGAATCGGCCAAGGAGAGAAGAAAATAAGGAAATTTTTGGTCAATTTTGATATTAATTTGGTAAAGACATGAATGGTGGTCATACAAGTCAATCCAACCAAATGGTGACACTTGTCACCTAATTAATGAATCTCTATCTCTTTGTTCCCTCTCACACCAATCCAAATAACATCCTCTACTTATCCCTTAACACCTGGTAAATTAAATCCAGTATCCAAAACTTAACCTAGTTGGCCGAAAATTGCCGAACTTTTCGCACTAGTGGGTCCCACGTCCGGTATTCACTCTTAATTTCTCAAAACCTAGTCAATACTAGAAAAATCATCTAAAAAATATATTTACTCATAAAATTCACCAGAAAAATTTCCTAAGCCAGAAAATGCAGAAAACATGCCATTAAAGGGGATAAACCCTAGGAAAATTATTAAGAGGAATTTACGGGTTCTCACATATTATTTTTGGGGATTTTTCTGTTTTAATATAAGCATGATTGTGTGGCTATCTATGATGATTAGAAATGGTATATAAGGCATCTAGAAGGTGGAAAGTGATTAATTGCAACCAATTTCTGTTTTGGAAGAAAATTGAAAAACCTAGGGTTCTTAAGGGAGCATTCTGTCCGAATTTTTAGGTCCTAGATAGAGGCCGAATTGGCCTTAGCTAAAAACATGAAAGTTGTAGGGAATGACATTTTAGAGGTGTCTACAAAATTTCAGGTCAATCGGAGTAGTGTAGAATGAGATAAGTCGAAATTACTATTGCTGTTCTGGTTTCACCCGAAATTGAGAAGTGCATCTGTAATGGGTTGTTTTGGCTGGAATTGCTTCCGAATTGGTTGTTGAGGCCTTCTCATTAAATTTAAACCTTTTTCTTAGCTTTCATATGGTTTTTGAATTTCTGGATTTGGACTTGGAGAGCCTGAGTTATGATGTTTCCGCTAGAATGCGTTTTGGTGAATCTGTTTTACGTTTTTGATGTAGTATCTTGCATTTTTGACCTGTTTGCACTCAAAACTGGGTTGAATGACCTTCTGCGATGTTGTAGCCCTATCTTTTAGCTTCGAAACAGTAGGTCTTGCACCTTCATCCGATCATCGTAGTACCTTTGGCACCATTACCGCAAAATGAGGACAAAAACTGTTTTGTTTCAGGGCTAAAGCTAAATTATTTCCGGATTTTTCTGGTTTCCTCTATTGTTTGTGTATGTTTAGGGAACCCTGTTTTGGTATTATGTAGATCTTGGTTTTAGCTTCGAAACAGTATAAAGTGCGTCGAAATCCAAGTTCCGTAGCTTCCGTTATGACTAAAACAAGATTGATCGTCAGAACTGCCTTTGATCTGGACAGTTCTGACGGGTACTTTGGCACTCAATTTTCGTTCTGTTCTGAGTGGATTCAGTTCTTGACCAAAACATCAAAGTTTTAGCCTTATGTCTCAGCTTTCTAATGCCTTTGGAATTTCCTGATTTGGATTTGTGAGCTGGGAGTTATGATCCAGCACACATACCCTGTCCGTCACTCTAAAGTGCGAATTTCTGGAACGATTTTCCATACTTTCGACCTATTTCTGTTCAGATCCGGATTTAGGTGTCTTCATAAAAATTGTAGCCCTTCCTCTTAGCTTCGTAACGGTATCTCATGTACCTTGATCCGACATTCCTAGTGTAACTTTTGATCAAATCGGTTTGAGAAGGCAGATTTGGCCATTTCCGTTTGCTGTTCCGCGCGGGCGCGTGTGCCCATTTTGCCGTTTCCGCACTTACATGTGCCAATTTTGCCATTTTGTTTGTTTTAAGTATGTTAGTAGCCGTTTGTGATATATTGTGACACAATCTTCAATTTCAGACGTTGGTGAGCTAAGTGGAGCCGGTGGGGCCTACTAGCTACTCCTCGCGGCACGAATTTTGTACTTTTGCTCTTTTGTTCGTTGTGTAAGTATTCAGGCCGCTCTTATGTGTTAGTTGCTTATGTGTTTCGATATGTATGAAAAGGGTACCTAGGCGAGTGTGTACTTTATCGCACTCGACCTAAACCCTAATTTACGCACACATTTGTATATGGCATATGTATACGAATCATTTTGGAAGTAAAACCCTTGAGCTTGTGGCTCGGGGTGACTTTTGAATAATTTTGTGAAGTTTGTGAGTTTGAGGTTGATCTTCCAACCTAGATGGACTATTCGAGCCGGTCAGGGCTTGGTCGAAGTCAGTCCAACCTGGTTTGAGGTCACCAAGTTTGTGAATCCGGTTCACCGATTATGTGGACCAAGTTTGTGACCCGAGCTTGTGAACCAAGCTCAATTTCGTTCGCTCGAGCAAGTTTGTGAGGTGCCTGGCCAGAGAGGGTGATAAGGTGTACGGTGGGAGTACAAGTGAAGTTCTACGGACCATTAGTTGAGGTCGACGGAGTGTCGGCAGGAGGTCACACATGGCAAACGATCTGGCTTTGGAGCCACCTGTATCCTTATTATGTGATGTTACTTTTCTGCTTTTGCTTTACTCTTACTATGTAACTGTTGTTACGTGGAATTTACGTTTTTGCCCCTGTTTACTTACTAAGCATATAGCTTACCCCTTTCCTTTTGTTTTCCTTAGCAGGGGCCGACGCGGGGACTTTTGACACATACACTAGTATAGTTAGGTTTGATAGTAGCAGTCGGACAGTTGGGATGTTTGTTTTGTGTTGGTGGTTTGTATAAGAACCCTCCATAGGGTCTACCTTCTGCTGGTTGTTATTTTAATGTATTAGAGTGGTTTGACTCGATACTTTTGAAGATGTAAATAGAACTCTTTTGGCATTAGATATATTGTGAATAGTATGCTTGTGGGTTTAGCTAAATTTTAAATTTTTTTTTAAAATTTTGGTCCCGGGCGAGAAGCTGGGCATGGCGGCCGCCGAACCCTCTGGTTCGGCCTTAAGGGGGAGGTAGGGCGTCACAATCTGAATCTTTCATTGAAAAATTGCATGATAATTTGAAAGAATCTTATGCTAGAAACAAGAAATTAAAACACAAAATTAGCTTTCTTCTTCTGGACAGTACATGCGTTTTTCAAGAAAATAAAAAGCTAAAAACTCAAAATGATTACTTGAAAAAGAGTGAGATTGATCACAAAATGAGTTTGATAGAAAAACAAGGCTTTGTGAAATGTTCAAAGATGAACAAGGTGATTTGAAAAGAAAAATGAACATTCTAAATGAGTTTCTCCAACATAAAAAATAAAACTATTTTCAAAGAAATGGATCAAAATCTCATTTTGGCACTCATGAAAAGAAGTTAAATTTCTAGTCAAATGAATTTACTATTCATAAGAGAAGAGAAATAAGAATTATTAAATCTTTTCATATAAATAACTCTTTAGTTATATGTATTTTTGTTGTCAAAAAAGTCACATAAAAAGTAATTGCTATGTGAGAAAGAACATGAGAAGAGACATAAAATGCATGTGGATAGTTAGATATGATGTTAACTCTCAAGGATCCAAAAAATTAAAGAGTATCAAATATTATTTCTTGGACTCTTGTTATAGAAGAAACCAAACAGTGTCACATTGATAAAACTAATGATGATATTTGTGAGAGCCCGTAGCTTTCTTAAGTACTAGGTTTTATTTTTCTTTTAATTGCACGCTTTTTCACATTTTATTTATTCGAAAATTGTGAAAATAAATTTTATGAGTAAATATAGTCTTTAGATGATTTTTCTAGTATTGGTTAGTTTCTGAGAAATTAAGAGCATATATTGGACGTGGGACCCGCTAGTGTGAAAAGTTCGGAAAAATTCGGTCAACTAGGTTAAGTTTTGGATGCTGGAGTTAATTTACCGGGTGTTAAGAGATAAGTAAAGGGTGCTAAGTGGATTGGCATAAGAGAGACAAAAGTTAGGCAAGTCATAAATGAGGTGACAAGTGTCACCATGAGAGAGGTTCTTACCTAAGACCACTATTCACCTTTTCTAATTGACCAAATAAATCACAAAATTAACCAAAAATTCACCATTTTTCTCTCCTCTTTGTCCGGCTCTCTCTCTCAAGCAAGGACGAAAGAAAGCTCTCCAAGTTGCTTCAATCTTTGCTCCAATCTTCTAAATCAACCATTGGAATTTGTTTTTGCTCCATAGAAAACATTAAGTGAGTGTTAGTGAGGTGTTGTGTGGAGTTATTTGGAAAGCTAAGAGGACCAATTGCTCCCTCTCTCTTGTTTCTAAGGTGAGTTGAGAAGAACCACTTTCCTTCCTCTAATGATGCCTAATTTATGATTAGTGGTGGTAGAAGATGAAACTTTATGGATTACATCTTGAGTTTTGGTTGAATTGGTGAAGTTTTCTATTTATTGGTGATTTTTTTGTTTTCCGATGAACATGATTGTGCGGCTATCTATGATTATTGGAAATGATGTATAATGACTCTAGGAGGTGGAAAAAGTGATTAATTGCAACCAATTTCTGGTTTGGAAGAAATTTGAAAAAGTTAGGGTTTGTTGTTCTTCATTCTGCCCGAATTTGTAGCTCCTAGTTAGAGGCTGAATTGGCCTTAGCTTAAAACATGAAAGTTGTAGAGAATGACATTTTAGAGGTGCCTAAAAAATTTAGGTCAATTGGAGTAGCGTAGAATGAGAAAAGTTGAAATTACCCTTGCTGTCCTGGTTTTACCCGAAATTGAGAATTGCTTCTGTAATTGGTTGTTTTGGTTAGGAATGCTTCCGAATTGGATGTTGAGGTCTTCTGATGAATTGTAGCCCTGTTTCTAAGCTTTCGGATGGCTTTGGAATTTCTGGGTTTGGACTGAGGTAGCCTGTTTTATGATGTTTACACCAGAATACGTTTTGTGAATCTGTTTTTCCGGTTCTGGTGTAGTATCTTGCATTTTTGACCTGGTTACACGTGAAACTAGATAGAGTTTCCTTCTGTAATATTGTAACCCTATCTCTTAGCGTCGAAACGGTGGGTCTTGTACCCTTATCCGATAATCGTAGTGTCTTAGGTGCCATTACAGTAAAATGAGGTCAAAAACTGTTTTTTTTCAGGGCTAAAGCTAAATCTTTTCCGGATTTTTCTGGTTTCCTCTAATGCTTATGTATGCTTATGGAACCTCTTTCAGTAGTATTTGACATTGGTTTATGACTTGTAATCGAGTCTTATTGTGCTTATTGGAATATTTTAGGGCTTGACTTTCATTTCCGGTCATTTTCCTAGCTAAATTTCGTACTTGAACTAAATTCCGTCCTTGAATGATTTTCAGCCTAGTGAACGGCTTTTGGAAATGAGATTATTTTGTGCGAGATGTTGGGACGGATTTGAGGAAATAATGAAGCCATTAATGGCTGGAAAATAGGTAAACACAAGGGATTTGCTGCCGAAATTTTTCTTGAAGGCTAGTTGGATTCCGACTTGTCTTTGGTCCAAGTGCTTTTTGCCGCAAAATTTTATAACCCTTTTTAGTTTAGTTTTGCGTTTGGTTTATGAAACCCTAGATATTTCCGACCATCAGTCCAAATGCCCCGTTTCGCTTTAAAGTCATTTTTATGCGTTTTACTCATCATTTATTGGGTTTCTTCGATTTCACCTAATTGGTTGTGCTATATTCTTTCTCGTTGAATCTTAGGTTTTCTCGGTGATTAAGGATACTATCCAGAAGGATATTTTGCACGTTATTTTGCATAGTTCGGTGAGTGTTTCTTGTTTGTTATGTTTCTTGATTATATATGGCTTGTATATATGACTGATAACATGTTAAGCGCTTTCAATGATTAGCCAAAACGAGTTTTCTAGGCGAGTGTGTACTTTATCGCACTCAGCCTAAATGATTGTGAAATTTTCAATGATTGAACGATTGAAATGTTACTTGTGCATGAATGTAAGCCTTTTGGCTGAACTGGCTACTGCCCTTGTTACCAATCGACTCGAGCCAGAAGCGGACTCGGTCGGGCGATATGGTGACCTGGGTGAACGTTTGGTATACTCGAGTATTACCTTGTAGGTTGGTGGAGCCTGGCCAATTTCCAGGAGGGGGTGAATGAAATGAACGAATGAACGAACGAACAAGGGTTTATTTACAAAAATGAAATTTTCAAATGATTGGAGGAATAAGGGGAAATGTCAGGAGAACGAATGAATGATCGAATGAATTGCTCCCTGTGAGCCGTATCCTTTTCATGAATGTTTTATCGCTTTCCATTGTAAATGTTTTGTGAAGTAGTGATATTCCAGGTTAGTGTATTGGATTGATTGTTTTATTATGTGTTCGGAACCTCACTGAGCTTTTAGCTCATCCCTTTAATTTTGTTTTCCTTAACAGGGGAAGGCACGCAAGGATGAGAGCTTGGTATAGACTCGTTTTGTCTAACTCTTTGTTTTTGTAATGGTTCTCGCCCTAGTGCTTGGCACGGGCTGGTTGTATGGTGAAGTGAGAACCTTTGTACATTTGATGGTTGTACTTTTGAGATAGCAATGTATAAAATTTTATTTTAAGTTTTGGATCCTTGTTTTGTTCTTTCTAGTGGTTTTATTTCTGATTTTCTTGAGTGAATGACTGAGTCCCGGCGAGAGCTGGGCAGGCGGTCCGCCGAACCCTTTGGTTCACCTTAGGGGGAGGTGGGGCTGTCACAATATTTCTAAGAGTTGTTGTGAAAATGATGATACAGGAGTTCAAAAAGAATTTTAGAAACTCACGATTCAAGATGAAGAAAATACTTCATTAGAAGAGAAATCAAAGGAAGATAATTTTCAAGAAAATCAAGCATTAGAAAAAAATGACATGGGTGTTAGTATACCTAAAGATGTTCCAAAAATTTGGAAGTTTGTTCAAAATCATCTCAAAGAACTCATTATTGGTGATCCATCCGAAAAGAGTATACAATGACCTTCTCAAAAGATTTAGAATAAAGGATTCAAAGCAAGTTGGAACGCCTATGTGTACATCCACCAAACTTAACAAAGATGAAAAAGGTACGAAATTTGATGAGAAGAAATATAGAGATATAATTGGTAGCTTACTTTATTTAACCGCAAATAGACCTGATATTATGTTTGTTGTTTGCTTGTGTGCTCGTTTCCAATCTTACCATAAAGAATCTCATTTAAATACTGTTAATACAATTTTTAGATATTTAAAGGGAACCTTGAATTACAGTTTTTGGTATCTTAAATGTCATGAATTTATCTTATGTGATTTTCGGATGCTGATTTTGGTGGGTGTAGGATAAATAGAAAAAGTACTAGTGGTACATGTCATTTTCTTGGTAATTGTTTGGTATCATGATTTAGCAAAAAATAAAATGCAATCACTTTATCTATGGCAGAAGCAGTATATGAAGTCGCCGGTGCATGTTGTGTTCAATTGTTATGAATGAAACATATCTTGAATAACTTGGACTTGTGACACCCCCACTTCTCCCTAAGGCGAACCAAAGGGTATCTGCGGGACACCTGCCCAACTCTCGTCAAGACTCACTACAATCCACAATTCAAAAACTCGAAATATTTCAAATAATTTCAATATATAATTAAAGTACTCTAGAGTATTGCATGCTTACAATTAGTTAGCTTTCAAACTTAATACAATCCAAAAGAATATGTACTACAACCATCCGCTATAATACAACTTAAGATCTTGAAAAGAAAACAATCTAATACTATTCACGAGCACCCTTGGTCTCGAACCCTATTAAGGAAAACAAAAACGTGGAATAAGCTACACAGCCCAGTGAGGTTCCAAGACACTCTAGCAGTTCTAATAAATCAAGTAATTTGAGCATACCACATGTATGATTCTAGGTTGCATATTTGGCACATTAACATGGAATAGTTATCATTGTACGAGTAATTTGAGTATAATACAAGTATGGTTCAAGATTTCATCTTGGCACATTAGCATGATACAGTCATCAGTATGCAAAAATAAACACACATTAAAGGATACGGTGTTCCAGTGGAACCATTTCGGTCAACTTCACCTTATAACTCCGGTGATCCCCTCGATTGTCTAGCCATCACCTTATCCCTCCAGTGGTAGTACTCGAGTATACCGAAACGGTATTCCAGGGTTCCAACCTACCAGACCGAGCCTAGTCCTAGCTCGAGTAGGTCAGTAACCAAGGGCAGGGCCCAGTTCAGTTTAGAGCTTACAACATGCACAAGTAATCAAGTAAATCGATAAACGGTAAAAATTTATCAATTTTGTAGGTCGAGTGAGATGAAGTACACACTCGCCGTAAAACTGTGAAAAAGTTCATGTGAACACGTAATTTACGGTAATCACATAATCAAGTAGTCAAGTAATCAGGTAAGCAGGTAATCAAGTAAATAATCAGGTAAACGGTGAATGGTAAACGGTAAATGGTAAATAATCTTGGTTAACGGTAAGATTTATCATTTTAGTAGGTAGCCCATTGGCCGTTTCCCACTTTTATCACTTAAGAGTCGAGGAGATTCACTCCAATCGACTTATGCAGCCATAGCATAATCAATCATTGAAACACTTCACGTAAATATGCATTTCAAGTATTTCATGTCGAATAATTCAAGTACATTTTACTTAAGTGAGAACGAGTGCGGTAAGGTACACACTCGACTCAAAATGGTGAAAAAGTCCATAGAAACAATTATCGGTAGCATTTAACAATTAAACACATAATGATCATGGAGTAAACATGTCATAAAACTATTCGAATCACGTATTTCTATATGGAACACTCACCAACCAAAATAAGTGAGTAAAGAAAGTCGTCAATAATCCACTTCAGGATTCTCTTCGAGACTTTCTTGATCGCCTGAAGAAAAGTGACCAATAATCACCCTCACAATTTCACAAATTCCTTATCAAACAAGAAAGAATGCATACTTGCTTTAGAATTCAAGTCAATGTCTTCATAAGGGTTTTATTTTATCGAAAGTTAAGATTCAAAAGTGTGGATTTTAAAGTTACTGAGGAAACTCATATCCTCCACGAAATCGGGTTCAAAACGATAGATTAATATCAAGATAAGAAGTCAAATTTCCAAAATTTCATTTTCTAAGAAATCGGCAAATTTTGGCTTTGTGCGTCAAACTTAGAAAAATCATATTTTGCACTCAATACGTCAAAAAATGGAAAATCTTATACCGTTGGAATCTTGTTTCAAAATACTAAAAGTTCCTAGAAGACACTTTTCTAAGATTCAAATTGGACAATAATCATTTTTCAACTCAAAGAGGCTGATCTGAACAGGCAAGACAGTTTTAGTCATGTTTTTCGACAAATGTTGGAAATTCGGAAAAATTCATAAGAAGTGAACTGGCCTCTGAAATTTGTACCTCAATTAGAATTCCAATCAAGGTTTAAAACACAACAAACGGAACTGAAATCAGAGTTTTGAGTGTCAAAATATAGCAGCTCAAAATTGGTCACAATTTATAAACTGTTCTGTCATTTTTCAGGTTTGAAAGGCTATCTTTGAAGTATCATTTGGCCATCGATTTGGCATTGAAAATACACCAAACTTGATACACTAAGTAATCCATGTGTGAACAACATTTCTACCAAGTTTCATCGAAAAACCCCCACGGGAAGGCAGTCATTAAAACAACTAAAGTTCAAGAAATGTTCTAAGGCTAATCTGCCTTCCCACGTTTCCTTCCTTTTTTAAAAGCTTTGATCCACACCATCAACCTCAATTAATTCAAATGTTGTAACCAAGGTTCCATAAATATCCAACAAGCAATTTAGAGATAATTGACATCAAGGTTTTCAAAATATAACTTCCCAAATCAGATTTGACCATTCAGCCAAGAGCAAAGGAAAAATTTTCCAAATTTGAAGAGCAATTTTGGGACATCGTTTGGATATCAAAATGGTCTTAGAATAACACCAATTTTGGTACACTAAAACTTTCATATATGAACTATATCTCTACCAAATTTCACGTAAAAACTCACGTGAAAAGGTAGTTAACAAAATGACTGAAGTTCGTGAAATTTTCAAAGCAAATCTGCCAACTCAAGCTTCTCTTTCCTTTTCAAACACTTTGTATCATGAAATCAGTCCAATTTGGTTCATTTGTGAAACCCATGTTCTAGAAACATTTGATAAGTACTTGACAAACAATGGATATCAAGAATTTCGAAACAAAACCTCCCACATCAAGCTAAACCTGTCAGCCAGCATGAAGGAAGGGATTTTTTCCAGATTTCCAGCTTTATCACATTTTCAAAATCAGGCCATAACTCACTCAATTCAAATTGGAATTGAGCATGGTTGATGGCGATGGAAATTACATTCAAAAGGTTACAATTTTTCAATAGGAATTGTTTTAAAATTCTGTCCACAACTAGCTCATAATTGAACATCAAGTCGCAGCTCAAAACAGGGCTTCCAGTACAGACGAGAAACAGAACAGGCAATTTTACAAGGTTGGTACGGCTCACTCAGGTGGAATCAAGACATGAATTTTATACCTTTGGAAAACTGGGAATGTCTAGTTTCCAATGTTGCAAACGACACTCAATTTCAACATCAGAGCAAGGAGTTATAGCTGTTCGAAAATCACTGCCAGAACAATACAAGACACAATTCCAGCTTTGGTAGAATTTCGAAATCTCAACATTTGGCCAACCAAATCAAGTAATTTTTTGATGAAACTTTCTACACAACCTATATTACACATTTACATCAGAATCCAATCATTTGAACCACAAAAAAATGCACTAAGGGTCACGGTAAAACAGGGGCAGAATTGTCACTTTTGCTCATCTCATTTCCTTTGAGTTTTCCTTCCATAGTACAACTTATATTCACTAGATTAAGCACTAATCCAATCAAATCAGTCCATCAAGCCATAGTGGAATTTCATAGAGCCCACACACAAAATTTCCAACAATATAAAGCAACCCATATGAATTTATTAGCTCACAAGTGCAAAATAACTTCCATAAACTAAGATTTAAGAGGTTGATCGTTCATTACCTCTTTGGATGAACAAGGCAGAAAATTTCGGTCCCTTGGAGCTAATGAAAAACCGTGAGATGGAGCTCTTTTCCTAGCTCAAGTTGATCTCCAAGTTATTTGCAAAGTGTGTGTCAATTTTGAAGAGAAAAGGTGCAAGATTTGAAGTGGAATGATGATGGGTTTTGTTCTTCTTTTTCTTGGTGAAGCTCGGCTGCTATGAGGAAGCAAGGAAGTGGCATTGCTGATGAAGAAGCTTCCTTATGAAGCTTATAAGTTTGTGGACAAGAATTGCTCCAAAAGTCAACTAGGAATAGTATGCGTACGCGCGCGTTTCGTACTCGATTCCTCTCGAGTTTGTTTCACTTGTGCACTAAACCTCTAATGCACCTCCATTCATATTATTATTATTCACTCTCAATAACTCCAAAATAAAGGTCTAAATCCCTCAATTAATCGCACGCATGAAAACGCGTACTCCCGATTTGTGCGCGATAAAGTGGAATTTTCAAGAAATTCTTATAACGATAGTATCACTAACTAATACTTGAGTACTTAAACGTAAAAATACCTATTTTGAGACTAATGTATAATTTTTCAATTTTTCAAGTTTATTGTATCCTCGATTCGATTATTGTCTCCAAACGCGCATTCACTATTCTCACTTAACGAGTTTTCAAAAATAAATTTTCGAATCAAGGCATTTTTAAAGTACTAGTAGGTCATAGTTCCATGTAATTAACTATAAAGATGTTGAAATAAAATATTCGGAGAAAATGGGTAAATAAATATTTAAATAAGCCATAAAAATAGAATTATAAGTGAGAAAATTTTGGGTCCTCACAGGACTAGTGTATGATTGTGTGCCTATGTATTATGATAACATTAGTACCATAAATTTGACAAAGAATCCCATTCAACACTCTAGGACAAAGCACATAGACATAAAGTATCATTTCATTCGTGATCTTGTTCAAAAGGGTGAAATTTGTGTAAGATATGTTTGTTCGAAAGACTAAATTGCTGATATTCTTACAAAAACTTTACCTTTGGATCAGTTTATATTTTTAAGGACAAAATTGGGCGTTTTGAAAAGGACTATCTAAAAATTATTTTCAGTCAAACTTTATCGGACGTCCGATAGCTGATAAACAGGCGTCCGACAGTGTTCTAAACTATTTTTTAGAAAAATTTTGCATCGGATGGTAGTGTAGGACTATTCTCTTCGTTCGGCCGTCCGGCACTTAGTGTAGGATGCATTTTCAGTTTTTCTTTTGTAATGTTTTTTATGTTTTTGATGTTCCGTACTGTGTTTCCTTCGACATTTTTAAATGTTACGATTAATGAATTTTGGTTGATATGAATGTTGGTATCACTAATGTTTATTGATATCCTTTGATATTATTTTTCTATTGATATTGGTTGGTGATGGTTCCCATTGATTGATTTTGATGTTAGCTGATGATGTTACTTTATGACAATTACTTTCTAATTTTATGATAACAAAAAGGGAGAGAAATTACTAAATGATTTTGAATTGGTTATGGATGCTATGTCTAAGGGGAAGTTTTTGATGATATTATGATGGAAATTACTTTGTTCATGGCTTTACTCATATTAGTACTGAATGACTTTGAATTGGTTATGGATGCTATGTGTAAGGGGGAGTTTTTTGCTTAAATTTTTTCAAAACATCATCCATTGTTTTGTTATCACCAAAAAGGGGGAGAATAATGATCTTGATCCCGATTTTTTGATACTTACAAAATAATTGGATAATATTAATATATTTCAACGAGAAAACTTTTCAACTCTGAAGAAATTTATTCAAAAAGCAATTGAAAGAAGAAAAAGGAAGTCGAAAGATGTCGGATGCTCACAATGGCAATACCGGACGTTCGATAGATAGGGCAGACACAAGACGATCATATCGGACGAAGAACATCATCACCGGACGTCCGAAAGAATTGAAATGACTTTTCAAACTCTCTGTCCGCTTTCGGACACAAGCATCGGAAGTATCGGATGTCCGATACTTCTAATGGCTAGTTGACTCTTCAGCTACCTTCTGTCCGTTGAAAGTATTAATGAAGCACTTTCTTGGTCTCATATAAATAGTGTATGGTCAGAAACTTTAAGACAACTTTTGTACACTGAGAATACAAAAGATAAAGAGTAGATTTAGTGAGAAAATACTCTCCAAGGAACATTTGTACTCTTTGTGGTGTAAGATTCTTTGTAAGCTTTTCATTTATTAGAGAATACTTCAATAGTATAGTTTTGTGAGGGTTATCCTGAGGGATTGTAAAACTTTCTAACTTGACCGAGTGAAACTTGGGACAAGGTGGGAGTGAGCCTTCCTTCGTACACAAGATTGGTTGTATTTCATCAACTTGAAGAAGCTTATTTTGTGAATTGATCTTCGAGTTTAAGAGGAGTTTGGTAGTCAATTGGTTTGCAATTCTTCTCTTTTTAGTTATTTATCATCTAGTGATTCTTAAATTGCATATCTCTTCTACTTCTCTCAAGTGATATTGCTCCTTTATTAATTGATTCATTGTGTGATCATTTAGAAAAGAGGGTAAATTTCGTATTGAGCAAAAAGTGCCCATAACCTGATTAGTTTTTTTTAATCAATCTAATTCACCCCCCTCTTAGGTTGTTTTCGGACCTAACAGCATAGACTTGTAACTTTGATTAGTTGTTTTTTTCAGTTAGTTTTTGTGTTTTCTTTTATTTTATCTTATTCCATTCTACCTCTTATCTAGACTTCATCTAATACAATGGGAGATGTAAATAAATCCCCGTAAGTTACGTTGTGTTTTATGGTTATTTCATCAAGTAATGCGTATCATCTTATGTTGTTTGCCTTGGTTCAGTTATAGCCGAAGAAGACAAGTAAGTGGTTTGGTGTCTACATCTTTATCTCGAATTTGTTCGAAACTCAAACAAAGAAGAGCAAATTGTAGATATCAAATTTTTTCCAAAAATTTTGTTAATTTTTATTGTATTTTTATTTATATTATTGATTAAGTAATCATTTTTATTTTGTGTTATTTTGTAGGAAAATAAAGAAGAAATG
Source organism: Coffea eugenioides (assembly GCF_003713205.1). Classification (NCBI taxonomy): domain Eukaryota; kingdom Viridiplantae; phylum Streptophyta; class Magnoliopsida; order Gentianales; family Rubiaceae; genus Coffea; species Coffea eugenioides. Next base: position 57,427 of record NW_020861761.1, read on the forward strand.
AAATTTTAAATTATTCTTCATTTTTAACCCAATCCAAAAGAAAAAAAATTCAACCAAAATCCAATAAAAAATCCCCCCAAAATCCAAAAAAAGTCCAAGGCAAAATCCAACAAAAAATTGGAAAAAAAAAAGAAAAAAAAGAGGTCCATCAACCCATTTAAAAAAAAATCAGCTTCACACACGCGTGTGATTTCTTCTTCCTCAAATTTCCAGCAATGACAGTACAAGAACAGCTGGTTTTTTTTAGGCAATTCAAATTCGTTTTTGCTTCTTTTTTCTTCCCCCCCCTCCCAAGATTAGTTCACACAAGGACAACTCATTACTTGAAATTTCATCCCAAGTCCAGCAAGAACAGCTGGCAAAATCAATCAAAATGACCAAATATTGCCACAAAACCCTGATTTCATCTCAACCATTATTCTTAAGGTTTTAGCTCTTTGGTTTCATTTAAAGAGCTGGAAAATGAGTCCTTAGGGTGGGAAGAGAGAGTAAGGAAAGCGACAAAAGCAACAAAAGCCAAAAAAGAGAGAGAGAAATTTTTCTGCAAAAAAAAATTTCTGGAAAAGGGTTGATGAACCAGCCTAGTTCAAATGTGATTTTCTCTTTTGATATAGGTCCTTTTTAAATGATTCTTATTTTGGAGTTTTCGTGAGACATAGGGTAATAGCTTTCATGTTGAAAAGTTTCTCTGATAATCATCAGAAATTCCTCAAATCGAAGCCTAAACTTGCCTTCTCGAAAAACTTTTTTGTAGAAACGAAAATAGGGCTGACAAACCAGCCCTGTTCGTTTGTGTTTTCTAATGTCATCTGAAGTCCATTTTGTGAGATCTTTGTTGTTGCACAATCTATGATTGTAGGGAAACAACTTTGTCTTAAAAATTTCCCAAAAAAAATCTTTAAATCCCTCGAATTCAAGCCCGAAGTTGCCAGTTCGTTAGCACTTGAACTTCTGCGATAGGAAGTTTCTTGCTTCATTTCCTGAATCTGGGCACGTTTTCTTGCTATTTTCCACATCTATTCGAGTTTACCAGCATTCTTAGGTAACTATAACTTCCTTTCTTGGTTGATTTACCATTTTGCATGTGGTTTTAAGCCATTACATGGATTTCCATGAGTTTTGCACCTTAGATCTCATTTTTCTTATGATTTGTGGTATTTAATGGACCCTTTTGATGTTTAAATGAATTCACAAAGCTGTGGGGAGTATGCTTAAAAATGAATTCTGGCGAGATTCTGACCATGTTGGACGAAATTTTTCCAATTTTCGTCGGGCAAACTTCATCAGTTTCTTCTTCTTTTGTTTCGTTTATTTTTTGTTGTTGTTTTGTTTGTTATGGCTTAATCCTTCAGGCCATGTGGATTGTTGTTAGCTTGTGTTTGTGGGCTAAGATTTGGGTTAGAGAATTGTTTTCATGTTGGACTTGTGACTAAAACTATTGGGCTTGTGTTTGGATTTGGTTTGAGGCCTCATGTTTTTATATCAGGCTAATCGTCATTTTTGCTTGGGTTGGGCCGTTGTTTAAGTAAGATAAATAGGTTTATTTTTTTGTTGGGCTGAAGTTGTTCGGCCCAAAACTAAAAAAAAAAAGAAGAGGAAAAGGGCCCAATGTTGTTTTCTTGTGAATCAGAAACAAATTTTGCAATTCGGCTCCTAATCTTTTGAATAATTTATTGTGGCCCTAAAATTTTTGATTTATTTCACTTAGGTCCTTGATTTAATTGTATTTCAATCCTTAAACTTTATTTTTACATTATTTGAGAATTATAATTTAACTCAATTTTTGCAATTTAGTCCCTATTCATTTTTTATTTCTCAATTACAGTCGCTTCATTTTTTTTATTGTTAATTGTGCTTCATTTAAATGCATTAAATTTGTAAGTTTTGGTTGCTTTATGTTTATTTACAATTTTTCACAATAAAAGGGGAATTTAGTATATGTTTACATTCTCGTTTAATATTATCAATTAAATTGGTGCATTGACCTGTTTGTTAATTTTTGAAAAAAGTAACAACTTTTCATCCTTCTCACTTAGTCTCCACTTTAAGGGAGGTACCCCTATTATCCTTTAAACCCCTTTTCTGTGCTCCTATATGCTCTTATGTGTTTATATGCTTATGTGTTTTTCTTTTATTTGTTTGTTTTAAACTTTCATTCATTTTACGTTTGTTTAATTTAAGTTTTATGATTATTTGGTGCCATTTAAATACCCAAATTGTAATAGATAGGTAATATCCTTTTGTGCAAGAAATGTAATTAGACAGGCGATATAATAGATAGGTTTTTTTTGCAAGAAATGCAATTAGTTAGATAAATGTAATAGATAGGTTAGTTAGATTTATTATCTTATATTCCCCTTTTAGATTGTAGTTAGAGCTCCTAGTATAATAGTTAAGTCTTATGTGCTTGTATGTTTATGCGCTTATATGTTTTATTCGTTTTCTCTAGAGTTTTGCATCTAGATATTATGTCTATGTGTTATGTGCTCTATGTGTTTTATGTACTTATTTGCTTTAATTATGTACTATATGCTTTATTTATTTATAATGAGCGTATGACGTCACCACACTAGTCCAATGCTAGTTGTGATTTTTCTCCCCGATTTCTCACTAGTCCAATGCTAATGAGAATTTCTAGAAATGGGTTTGTCCAATGCTAGACCCTTAGGCCATTCACAAACTAGATTAATGTTTTGTATGACATTTATTGCATTTCATGCATTTTTTACATTTTAGATTCTTTACATTTGCATGATGTGCTCTCTTATTCCCTTACCCCAATGTGTACAGAATAGGTATGCAATTTCAGTCAACTTTGAAAAATCATAGATATTCATAGGAATTGAGAAAAATTATGAAATTTGCACAGTTGATAGTACTCTGAATATAGTTTTAAACGCAACAAACGAACTCAATTCTAACTTTTTTAGACCAAAATATAACAGATTTCCTAAAACTGTCAAAGGTTCCCTGCGGACAAATTTTCAGCAGCACTTCCTTTGTGTTTACCATTTTTTTTCCTGCCAATTCAAGGTTTCATTCTCACCATAAAACAGCCTCAAATCAAGCATATACATACCAAGCCAACAACTCACTAAATCAAGCATATAACCATCACCTACTCAAACTAGAAAATGAAACCCTAAACTAAAATTCCTAATCACAAGTTGGAATTTTCTTTAGGCAAGTCAAACTAGCATATAAAATCTTTCACATAGCAAAGCTACCAAACCATGGCCAACGCTTAAACATCATATGTGGGCAGAAAATTATCATAAAAAACTGAAAATTTCACACAACTTCAAACCATGAAATTTTCTCATGAAACTACCAAAATTGAAACCTTAAACCACTAGCTTGCTTATATTTGAAGTAGAGAAAAGTTTATTGCCAAAGTTACCTTGTATCTTCAAGAAAGATGGAAGCTTAGTGCTTTTCTCCAAAAGTCTCTCGACTCAAGCCCTTAATCTTCCCTAGTGAACAACTTTTATGGAGTATTTTACAAAATCTATGGTTGGAACTCAAGATTCAAACAAGGAATAGAGGTTGAAGTTGAAGCTTTCTTTCTCTCATTTCTCTCAAGGAGGTTCGGCCATGGAGGGAAGAAAATGGAAGAGTTTTTAGTCAAAATTTGTTTTCATTTAAGAGGTAAGAAAGTCTTTGGTCAAGGTCAAAGGTCCAAGAGTTTGATGACAAATGTTTAGCCAATATTAATCCTTATCATGTTATCTTCCAATCACTAAATTGTCTTGCCAACCTCTAATTATCCCTTAACACCTTATAAAATAATATCTGGTTATGCAAAACTTCACCTAGTCGTCAAAAATTTATCGCACTTACCACACTAGCGGGTCCCACGTCCATAACGCACTTCAAACTTAACATGTACTAACTTATACCAAGAAAATGATTTAAAAACTTGACTCACTTATAAAAATATCGAGAAAATTAAGGCAATAGTTTAAAGTAAAGAAAATACATTCAAAGAAATAAATAAAATATAACCTAATTTTCCGGGTTCTCACACTCTCTCCCCCTTAACAGAATTTCGCCCTCGAAATTCTCTTCCTTGCTCACACAACTCGATTCTACAGTGATTTCTTCTACTTTTCAAGAGTTTCTCCTCACTCATGCCACTACCACAATCTATCTAGAGAGAAAATTGTAATAATGCAATGGCTAAATCACCATACTAAGAAAAATCAGTGAAGATATCAAAAGGTGAAAAGTAACACAATCTTCAATCTCAATAAAAAGAAGAGTTAAAACATGACTATTATTCTTGCTAATTCTAAAACTTATACACTGTACGTTGACAAATCACCGATAACGTAAGGCCCCTTTCATCTTTACAATTGTACCACGAGACCCGTATCACCCTTTCAAACCAAAATTTCTTCCTTTCGAACCACAAATGAAAAATTCTCGCTTAAATTCAGGACTACATTATAGTAATAGATTCATGAATAAGGATCCAATGCTGCCCAACCAAAACATTTAATTCACTAACTAAAACATTAGGCTCCAAGTTCACTATTTCCAACAAAAATACAACTTACTACATAACGTTTGTAAAACACAGAGTTCAATAAATATAACTATTTCAAGCAAAACCTCACTAATTGCTAACTTTGACATTTACAACTGCTTCACCATCCCGAAATTCATTTGTCTTGGGCAGTTTCTCACTTGATGTCCAAGTTGCCCATATCTAAAACATGCACAAATTTTCAAATAACATAATCCCATATGAATTTTGTTACATGTTTCACACTTAGCAGCTACGCATCTCTTCTGGAATCCCTTTGTATTTCTTTTTCAATTCTATGTTCTTGTGCAGTAGCTCAATTTTCTCTAAGTATTCTTGTTCCCATCGTCTTTCCCAGTGCTCAGCTAATTTCTTTTGAAACTCTACTTCCTTTCGAAGAATCTCCATTTTCTTATGCAGATCAGTCAAATTTATCATCTCACCGATTCTCTTAACTCGACGATAGTTTGCCCGGCAAATCCAAGGAGGAGGATAAGTAACTAATTACAATTGGAAACTCTAGCCATATAACTTTTAAGTTCATTCACTTCCAATCCAACCTCGAGAGATTAAACTTAGCTATTCTCAAATGAGATAGACAAGAAAGTAGAATACCGGTAGGGCAATATCTCAAAATACTAGACCACTTATTCTTATTTCGGGATTTTAACACAAGGAGTATCCTTATAACTTATGTACATAATGAAATCCTAAAGTATACTTCGCATCTCAAAAGTTCCATACCCTATCTCAAGTGTTTGCATATGGGTATAGAACCCAAATCTTTTCTTTCCTTCTTAAAATCCCTATACCAGATTCTTGTTCACAGAATTTTCATACATGATCCAAAAATCTCAATCTTAGATAATATACAATCTTACACGTTTATCAAAGTACTAACCACTAACACAAAAGTGTCATGCAATTTATAGCCTTCACTACTTGGTCCCTTATCTCGGCCCTGGGTTCTTGATTTGGTCAGTCGCAGATTTCCAATCACCCTTCCTTAATCCCGAGGTTATCTAAACCTATACAGACGCCTAAATATCATTTCCCTAACTTTCTTTTCCATAAGTCTGTATATATATACATAGGAGGGTAGGATTCAGTTAGGCATGTAGACAAAGGTAGTCAATCAAGAGTCCAAAATACATTTATTTGATATATCACAAAATAATTACAACTTTAGTTTAAGTTAGTCCATATCAAAATCAAGTAAACATATAACAAATTTGCACATTCATAGGAGAAATGAAATAGGTTTGCAAAGCTAACACTTTAAACATTCACAGCAACTATTAAAGTCCAAATCTAACCACAATCTATCAAAACCCTAACCAAACATTTATTGGACTAGTCCAAGATAGCATTCATTGTTCCAATCTCCTCAATCGGTTAAACTTCAAGTCCAATACAAGAATCCCCAAATTCACTTATGATTTCTATTCACATCATAATACACTAGACTATATTCCTTCCGAATTCACAAGTATTCCCTCAGGCAAAGTATTTAGTACTCAAGTACAAGAATCCAAAACTATGAGAATTTACGGCTCAGGCCGTACGCTCCTAAGTGCAAATCAACAAAGTTTAAGATTCCTACCTGACGTACATATCTATCTACCTCAAGTAGTATGGTAAAGATTTTAGACTTACCACTTTCATAATTCACAACTTACGCTCAAGAAGAGCATTTAGTCCTTTATACATATTCACATAATTGGGACCATATCACCACTTGGCTCAAGCTCACTCCGCGCAGAGATCACGCGAAATAGCTCTGATATCATCTATGACGACCCCACTTCCCCTTAGAGCGACCCCAGGGTTTAGCGGACCGCCTGCCCAACTCTCGCCAGGACTCGCTCACTCACTTCAATAAAATGGGTAACAACTTCAAAAGTAAATGAAACAGTAGTTCCCAAACTTAGGATGTACATTTATACCCAGTTCTAACTCTAACATTCATACATTTCCGAATATAACAAGAGATTCAAGTTCTAGTTGCACTTCTAACCCTAATCGAGTATTAACGCTAGTAGAATTACAAAGTTAAAAGTCTAGACAAAACTAGTCTTTCCAGCTTCACGCCTATGCTCGTAACCCCTGTAAGGAAAACAAAAACTAATAGGATGAGCCAAAGCTCAGTGAGGTTCCAAAACATCATGCAGACCCAAGTAGCGAGTTGACCATTGTATAAAACTTGAAATATCAAAGTAACAAGCATAAGAGTTAATAAAAATCAATAACACTTCAAATAGTAAATTATTAGATATCCAACATTTCCAGGTAAAAGGATACAGTCTGCTCTCAGGAGCAGGTTCTGTGGCCACTTGCTCAAAATCTGTTGACACTCCGTCAACCATGGAATTATAACAAGTCCAGTAGAGCAACACTTAACTCCAATCTCCGTCTACCAATCAAACCCCTTACCGGACCCGAACTCCAAGATAAACACTAGTGGTAATACTCGAGCATACCAATTAGTCGAGGAGATAACACTCCACTCGACAAAACTAGATACCCATGGTTCGTTATTTAATCGACCAAGCCCTTGCCGGCTCGACTCTGGTGTGGGGTTTGGGTTTCCAAGAAGTATGTATAGTTGATGAGATAACATCTCCAATCGACTTAATTAAGATAAAAGTACAAAAACAAAATGAGAGGCACCTCCCACTCGGATTGAGTGTGGTACATACTGCCGCTCAACACTTACAAGTCAAGCACAAGTACAAACACAAATACAGGTCAATCAAGTTCAAGATCATTCAAGAAGGGGAGGACGAGTGCAAATAAGGGCACACTCGCCTAACCTTAATCAAGTCACAAATAATGTCTAGCATGTCATATTTCCAAGCATTTCAAGTATTTCAAGTCAATATACAGGTCACATGTAAATCAAGTTACTTGTACATGCATGAATGAGATATCAAGTGTTTAGTTAAGTTAGGTCAAGTGCGATAAAGTACACACTTGCCTATGAAATGTCAAATAAGATGTTTAGTAAATTTCCAACAACAATGAGGAGGGAACATGCAGTTGGAACACTCACCAATAATTTACTGCTTTCCAAATACCAAGTTCAGGTTCAACTCCCCGGTTAGAGTCAAAATCTGCAATAAAATATCGTATAGCAACTTGAAATCAATTAGGGTTTCAAAATATAAGAGTTTCATTTAAAGAAAACCAAGTAAATAGAACTCATTTAAGTTTTATTCATTTTACTTATCAAACCCTAGAAAATTCATGCTCGCTCTTATAGTTTCGATAAAGAAGCATTTAAAACTTTTAAGTTTGCAACTTGGTATAAGAAACGAGAAAATCTTGTTTAAAGCGGTCGCTACATTCTCGTTATAAAATATATAAGTTTTTGCAAAATTTCAGCTTATACATCCCTACTAAGGGGAACTCAAATACCCTAAACACTCTAGGTTCAATTCACCCAAGAATCACCACTCAAGTTCCAAATTTCACTTGCTTGAACTTCACGAAATAAAACGGACAGCATTTCTTTTGTATTTTCCTAATTTTTCAGCCATTTAAGGCTTCATTTGTTCCTCAAATCAACCCAATTCAAACACCATAAGTAAGCATATCAAGATAGATCCTCATCTATGCTAAAAACCATCAAATTGTAACTCATTTCTAACAAGTAACCATTCAATATCAAAGCAGGAAATTTCTTAACAAAGCGGGAAATTCATCTTTTAAAGCTAAAAGTCACAATCATGCTACTAATCACCTCAGAAATTCTATATCCAAGCTCTATACCAACATAAGATAGTTGAACAACATAAAGCAAGGCTAAAATGGCAAAACCCTAGCTGAAAATCCACTAAATTACACCAAAACTAGAGTATCATCCAATATATTTCAAGATTCAAGGTATCTACTCCATAGTTTGCTAAAATAAGAAACAAAAAGGAAGTTTTACACTTATACCTTCCAAAACACTTGAAGAAAGTGAAAAACAAAAGCTTTCCTCTCCAAACAACTCCAAACTTAAAGTGGGAAATGAAACTAAGAACGGTTCTAAGAGAACAGAATTTTTCAGTTTTGCGCAACATTATTTGAAAAATCATATCTCAAGATTCTTAAGTCCAATTTGATAAACTTTATACCATCGGAAAATAGATTCAAAGGCTTACGATTTCTCAGAAGACACATTTGTAAGATTCTATCCATAAGTTAGTCAAATTAGAGCCTCAAGTTGCTGCTTCATCCAGTAAAAGACGGAACAGGTATTCAATTTCAGTCTTTTGAAAAATCAAAGATATTCATAGGAATTGAGAAAAATTATGAAATTTGCACGGTTGATTACTCTAAATCTAGTTTTAATTGCAAAAAATGAACTCAATTCCGACTTTTCTACACCAAGATATAACAGATTTCCTAAAAATGTCCAAGGTTCCCTGCGGACAAATTTTCAGCAGCAGTTCCTTTGTGTTTACCATTTTTTTCTGCTAATTCAAGGCTTCATTCTCGCCATAAAATAGCCTCAAATCAAGAATATACATACCAAGCCAACAACTCACTAAATCAAGTATATAACCATCACCTACTCAAGCTAGAAAATGAAACCCTAAGCTGAAATTCCTAATCACAAGCTGGAATTTTCTTTGGACAAGTCAAACTAGCATATAAAAGCTTTCACATAGCAAAGCTACCAAACCATGGCCAAAGCTTAAGCATCATATGTGGGCAGAAAATTATCATAAAAACTATAAATTTCACATCACAACTTCAAACCATAAAATTTTCTCATGAAACTACCAAAATTGAAACCCTGAACCACTAGTTTGCATATATTTGAAGCAGAGGAAAGTTTATTGCCAAAGTTACCTTGTACCTTCAAGAAAGATGGAAGTTTAGTACTTTTCCTCCAAAAACCTCTTCACTCAAGCCCTTAATTTTCCCTAGTGAACAACTTTTATGGAGTATTTTGCAAAATCTATGGTTGGAACTCAAGATTCAAGCAAAGAATGGAGGTTGAAGTTGAAGCTTTCTTTCTCTCATTTCTCTCAAGGAGGTTCGGCCATGGAGGGAAGAAAATGGAAGAGTTTTTGGTCAAAATTTGTTTTCATTTAAGGGGTAAGAAAGTCTTTCATCAAGGTCAAAGGTCCAAGAGTTTGGTAACAAATGTTTAGCCAATATTAATCCTCATCTTGTTATCTTCCAATCACTAAATTGTCTTGACGACCTCTAATTATCCCTTAATACCTTATAAAATAATATCCGGTTATGTAAAACTTCACATAGTCGTCAAAAATTTATCACACTTACAGCACTAGCGGGTCCCATGTCCATAACGCATTTCAAACTTAACATGTACTAACTTATACCAAGAAAATGATTTAAAAAACTTGACTTACTTATAAAAATATTGAGGAAATTAAGGCAATAGTTTAAAGTAAAGAAAATGCATTCAAAGAAATAAATAAAATATAACCTAATTTTCCGGGTTCTTACAGAGCTAGGGTTCAATGGAAACTAGGGTTGCACATTTCCTTGTTGACCCGATGAAGACGTAACTCAAGGGTGTCCAGAAAATTTCGGTAATTGCAGCAAGAAACTCAAGAATTTAGAGAGCAAGAAACCCGATGATTTTGAAGTGTTTAAAGAGTCAAATTCATGGTTGTTACATATTATTTTTTTCGCAACTAAACATCCCAAGAAGTCAAACTAGGGTTTCAAGAACAATCAAGAATTTTCAAGAATTGGTATTTTGGAAACAAGATTTCAAGAACCCCCAAGATTCTTTCAAGAATTCAATCAAGATTTCAAGAAACTCAAGAAAATTTTCAAGAAACACACAAACAGCCCAAGATTTCCAAGATTTACCCCAAGAATCAACTAGGGTTTTCAAGAAACTTCAAAAACCCAAATTAAGGTTTCAAGAATCTTCAAGATCGATTATTGCTCAATCACGAACTTCAAAAAAACCACAATTTTGATTCAAGATTTCAAGAAACAAGTGTCAATAGCCCACACAACTCAAGAAATGACATAATTAATGAAGAAACCCTAAGGTACATTTTTAGATTTCACAAAACTACTCAGATAGAAATTTTTTTTGACCCGATTGAATTAGATACAAAAACACTTCAAGGACAACACACTTGACTCAAGAAACACATGAAAACAAAAGGAGACAAATGACTCAACAAATTGGATAGATTTGAAAAAAAAACCCTAATCATACAAAACCCTAACAGAAACTGATGATAAAGACACCAACAAAAAGCAACAAAGGATGTAGCTTTGATACCTTTCAACTAGCTATGATGCTAGCTGATATGAATAGCATCTAACTAGCTACGCAACCCACACATTGTGACGCTCCCATTTCTCCCAAGGGCGAACCCAAGGGTATCCGCGGGATGCATGCCCAGCTCTCGTCAGGACTCAAGACAATTCAATATAAACTTAAAGATACATACCAAAATAATACAAGTCTAAAATGAAGAAAAAATCGTTTCTTTAACTGAATATCCAAATCTTACATCATGTTCTCAAAAGATACATCAAGTCCCAAAATACAACCATTAAAAGTCGACTAAACATTTACAACTAAGATTCCAATCAAAAGTATAACCTAGTCGGCTTTTCCAAAATCTTCCAATCCAACCTTTTAAGGAAAACAAACTAATGGGATGAGCCAATACTCAGTGAGGCCAAGAAACACACATGCAAGCACGTAATCCAAGTAGCAATCCCAATTTAGCAATTAAAACAGCAGTATTCAAGTAATTAACAATTCGAGTGAGAAAAGTAAATAGAAGCAATTCAAGGATATGGAAGCTCTCAAGAGCTAAGTTCCACTTGCTTTGCCAATGCTCGATCAATTATCTCCCCACGATGACACTCCGTCAATCGGATCGGTATTTAGGCCGTAGAAACTTCACTTACTCGTTCCCCATTCACCATTACATACCCTAGCACCGGGCCCGCTCTTCTTTTATATAAGGCAATACTACTTGAGTATGCCAAGCGAGATCTCTCCAATAGATCACGCTTATACACTTTTCCCATGGCTCACCAAACTTCTCGACCAAGCCCATGTCGGCTCGAGTCGCAAAGTCGGCCGATGAGATTTGGGCGTCCCCATTATTATCACTGAGAGTCGAGGAGATTCACTCCAATCGACTTATGCAATCATAGCATAAATAATCACTGAAACACTTCACTTAAATATTCACTTCACGTAATTCACTTCAAGTAATTCACTTTAAGTAATTCAAATACACTTCTCTTAAATGAGAACGAGTACGATAAAGTACACACTCGACTCTGCATTTTCAAAATACCCAATCATTAATAGCAATTAAGCACGTAACACTTATTCACACACTTGACACTTACCAATCAAAAACAAGGAAGTAGTACCCAATTGAAGGTTTAGGCATCCACTGTGAGATCCACTTGAAGGTCCCTTGAGTGCCTGAGCAAATAATAATTTACAATCACGCACTATCACTTATAAGCCCCGAATTAATAAGGGAGATTGTACACTTGTACAATCTAAGAAAATATCATGAAAGAGAGCCTTAATTACTCGTAAATCGAGGCTCAAAAGTGGGGTTTAATAATGCAAGGAAAAACTGTTTTCTCTCAAGAAATCAAGTCTAAAATGGTCATTCAATATCGAAGGGTAGTGAAGAGTTTCTAAAAACTCAATTCCCTTCAAGTTCAAAAATTTTAGTTTTAAGGACCAATTTTTGAAAAATCATATCTTACATTCTGTAGGTCCAAAATTGGAAAACTTGTTACCGTTAGAAACTAGTTTCAAAGTGCTAAAAGTTCCTAGAGGATGTTGACCTTGGTTGATCAGTCCTTGGTTTTGATGATTAACAAACCAAAATGTAGATTTGGACTAATGTTTTTATGTGAGAAATTTGTTAGAACAGGTCATTGATCCAAAAGAGAATCGAAAAGATTTGAATCAAAGAGAAGTTAAGAAATATGAAGGTTCGGACGTAGAGGATCGGACGCTCGATAGAGGATCGGACGTCCGACAGACGACGATACTCTTCGGACGCTTGGATCGGACGCTCATTCATTGCTTCGGCCGTCCGACACAAAAAGAATGAAAGTTGAATATTCTGACTTCTATCGGACGCAGGGTTCGGACGCAGAACAAATGGTTCGGACGTCCGATAGGTGGTTCGGACGCATGGTTCGGACGCAGAGCAAATGGTTCGGACGTCCGACAGGCCAACGGCTAGTTTCGACAGCATTTAATATTTGACCGTTGGAGAGCCTTTTGGAGCCATTTCTCACCTTCTATAAATACCCCAAAACACAAGAAGACACAGACTTTTGCCAACACTAAATACAAGCTTACAAGTGAGATCTTTGAGTAGAAATATTCTTTGTTGGTTGTATAAGGGGTTGGGAAAGTTGGGTTGTGAGGTTGCTCAAGTGAAGGTTACTCTCTAGGAGGAGTAAAACCTTGTGAAGGTGAACCTATCACTTGGAGTGGTGAAACCTTGATAAAGGTTGCCTCACTTGTATAAAGTAGTTCTTAATTGAGTGGGTAAGCTTTCAATTGTAGCTAGTTGAGGGTTTACTTGGAGAGTAGTAAAATTCCTTTGCTCAACCAAAGTATGTTTGGGGTGAGGAAGGAGTGAGTCTTCACTTGTACAAGTTGGTTAGCACTACCATCAATTGAAGAAGCTATTTGGTGGATTCAACTCCAAGTTTGGAAGAAGTTTGGGAGTTTGATTGGTTTGAATTTCTTTTACTTTATTGTTACTCTATTTTTGTGCTTTAAAATTGCTTATATTCTTTGTCATTGTATTTACTTGACTACTTGTCTGGTTGAGTATTTTGGTTGTATTTGGTTGCATCGGGGCTTACAATTGGCATCAGAGCTTGGTCTCCTAGAGATTAAGCTTAACCGCTTAGAGTAAAGATCATGGCAACCATAAATGTTTCTTTTTTAGAAGGGCAATCTATTGATAGACCACCTATGTTTAATGGTTCTCATTTTAGCATGTGGAAACAAAGAATGATGATTTTCTTACAATCCGTTTATATTGAATTATGGTATGTGGTAGAAGATGGTCCTTATGAAGCTAGAATAGTTGACTCTACCACTAATTTGAGTAGATTAAAGACTAGACAAGAATTGAATGAAAAAGACAAGAGATACCTTTCTTTGAATGCCAAGGCCATGTATATATTGTGCAATGCATTAGATGTAAATGAATCTAGTAGAATTAAAGGTTGTAAATCAGCTAAAGATATTTGGGATAAATTGTGTGAATTTCATGAAGGTAACCAAGATATTAAAGAACAAAAGAAATCTTTACTTGTTTCTCAATATGAATTTTTCAAAATGCATCCTCTTGAAAATGTTGATAAGATGTGTAGTAGATTTTGTGACATTATTCAAGATCTTAAATTGCTTGGAAAAGAATATTCTTTGGGTGAGAAAAATAGAAAGATTTTGAATGCCTTGCCAAAAGAATGGGAAAACAAAATAAATGCAATAGAAGAGGCAAAGGATTTAAATTCTATGTCCATTGAATCTCTTGTGAATTCCCTAACCTCTTATGAATTAAAGCTGAAATTCAAAGTGCAAGAGGAAGAAAATGCAAGAATGTATAAGAGAGGCATAGCTTTTAAAGCATCTCAAGTGGGGGATAACCCATCCTTCATGGGTAATGAAAACATGGAAGTGGACAATGATATAACTCCTCACATCAAAAGTTTCAAGAAGATTTTCAACAAGAGAAGTTCAAGAGGAGATTGCAAAATTACATGGGATGAATGCAATTCAAAAAGAGAAAAAGAAGAGTTGGCCCAAATGGCACTAATGGCCTTTGGAGAGGATGAGGTAAATTCTTATCACTCTTCTAGTGATGAAGATAATGAAGATGATGATGTGCAAATTCTTATGATTAAAATGCATAAAAGTTTGAGAGAATCTTATGCTAAAAATAAAGATTTGAAAACAAAAATAAATGATTTGTTGGAAGAAAACTCCAAACTTTTTCAAGAAAACAAATGTTTGAGAATGGAAAATGATGATTTAAAAAAATCAAAAAGTGTTTTTGATTGCAAAAATAATTTGAAAAGGAAGTTGGAAGAGAAAACAAAGTTTTATGAAAAAATGTTGGAGGAACAAAATTTGTTAAAGAAAAGAATTAATGACTTGAACGAGTTTCTCCAAAATGAAAAACAAAAGTTTTCTCAAACAAAAGAAAGCAAATCTTTTCAAGGCACAAATAAGTTTGCTATGATAAGAAGTAAGAAAATTAGTTGCATTAAATCCACTTATGTGCAAAATACTTCTATCATGTATCACTTTTGTTGCCAATTTGGACATATGCAAAATGATTGCTATGTAAAGAAAAATATGAGAAAAGGTATGAAATCCATGTGGATTGCTAGATCATGTTGTACTAACTCCCAAGGACCCTATAAAGAAAAAATACCAAATGAAATTTCTCATACTTAGGTACATCATGAAGATTTGATCCAAAAAGTGCTAAATGGTTGAAAGTACATTTGAAAGTTTTGACATTCAATATGGTCTTGATTTGAAAAATAAAGGGGGAGTTTGCTTTTTGATTGATGCCAAAAGGGGGAGTAGGATTTATTGAAATTTCTTTGTATGTTGGCATTTTCTAAGGGGGAGTTTTATTTGAACTTATTTGATCAAAGAAATCTTCATTTTGTTTGTCATCATCAAAAAGGGGGAGATTGTTGACCTTGGTTGATCAGTCCTTGGTTTTGATGATTAACAAACCAAAATGTAGATTTGGACTAATGTTTTTATGTGAGAAATTTGTTAGAACAGGTCATTGATCCAAAAGAGAATCGAAAAGATTTGAATCAAAGAGAAGTTAAGAAATATGAAGGTTCGGACGTAGAGGATCGGACGCTCGATAGAGGATCGGACGTCCGACAGACGACGATACTCTTCGGACGCTTGGATCGGACGCTCATTCATTGCTTCGGCCGTCCGACACAAAAAGAATGAAAGTTGAATATTCTGACTTCTATCGGACGCAGGGTTCGGACGCAGAACAAATGGTTCGGACGCATGGTTCGGACGCAAGCATGGTTCGGACGTCCGACAGGCCAACGGCTAGTTTCGACAGCATTTAATATTTGACCGTTGGAGAGCCTTTTGGAGCCATTTCTCACCTTCTATAAATACCCCAAAACACAAGAAGACACAGACTTTTGCCAACACTAAATACAAGCTTACAAGTGAGATCTTTGAGTAGAAATATTCTTTGTTGGTTGTATAAGGGGTTGGGAAAGTTGGGTTGTGAGGTTGCTCAAGTGAAGGTTACTCTCTAGGAGGAGTAAAACCTTGGTGAAGGTGAACCTATCACTTGGAGTGGTAAAACCTTGATAAAGGTTGCCTCACTTGTATAAAGTAGTTCTTAATTGAGTGGGTAAGCTTTCAATTGTAGCTAGTTGAGGGTTTACTTGGAGAGTAGTAAAATTCCTTTGCTCAACCAAAGTATGTTTGGGGTGAGGAAGGAGTGAGCCTTCACTTGTACAAGTTGGTTAGCACTACCATCAATTGAAGAAGCTATTTGGTGGATTCAACTCCAAGTTTGGAAGAAGTTTGGGAGTTTGATTGGTTTGAATTTCTTTTACTTTATTGTTACTCTATTTTTGTGCTTTAAAATTGCTTATATTCTTTGTCATTGTATTTACTTGACTACTTGTCTGGTTGAGTATTTTGGTTGTATTTGGTTGCATCGGGGCTTACAGAGGACACTTTTCTAAGATTCTAAATGGAAGACACTCAAATTTTGGCTCAAAGTGACTGACTTGGACTCCCACGGCTGTTTCAGTCTTAAGTTTCGGTAACTTTGGAAATTCGGTAAAATTCACAGAAAGTGAACTAGTCTCTGAAATTCACAGAACTATTAGAGTTCCAATCGAAGTTTTAAACACAACAAACGGAACTAGAATCGGATTTTTGAGCGTCAAGATATAGCAGCTCAAAGTTAGCTAAAAATGAGGATTGATTGAACATTTTCCAGATTTGGAAGAACAACTTTGGTCTATCATTTGTATATCAAAACAGTCTCAGAATGACACCAAAATTGGTACAATTCAACTTCCATAGGAGGACTACTCCTCTATTAAGTTTCATTTGAAAATTCGCACGGGAAGGTAGTTAACAAAACTACCAAAGTTCAAGAAAGTTCCAAGGCAAATCTGTTTTCTTGCTTCCGTTTTCTTTTTCAAACATTTGGCCCAATGAAATCAACTCAAATCTGGCTCATTTGTGAAAAAAGGTCTAAGAAACATCTAATATACATTTGGTAGGTGATTGACATCAGAATTTTCAAAACAATAAGTCCCAAGTCAAGCTAGGCCATTCGGCTAGCCAAAATTAGGGTTTTCCAGATTTGGTACAGTTCGGTAATTAGATCACATCTCACTCAATGAAACTTGAAATTGGGTATGATTGTTGGCATTGGAAACTACATTCAAAAGGATACATTTCATCAGAAGGAGTCATTTTGAAATTCAGTTTGCAAATAAGAGAAAATGGAGCCACAAGTTGCAGCTTCTACAATTTTCTCGGTTGCACTGACAGAACAGGGCAGCCGACTTTGATCAGTCACTACAGATAACTCACTTCGAATTAGAAGATGCATGATACACCGTTAGAAAACTACGGATGTCTAGTTTTAAATGCCACAAAATGGCACTTGATTTCGACGTCCGAGCAGAGAGTTACGATCGTTCAAAGGTACTTTGTCCAGAACACCTGGACACCGTTTTCCAGATTTCTACAATTTCTAAATTTCAACTTTTACCCGATCAATTCACATGATTTTTGGTGGAAACTTTCCACACATCCTGCACAACATATCTACATCAGATTCAAGGTCATTTCAGCATCAAAATTTTGGATTAAAGCTTCGAGAAAAACAGGGCAGAATTCGGCCTCTTCCTTCGGTTTTCTTTTCACTCTTCTAACTTATATCCACTTGTTTAACACATAATTAACACCAACAACACTCATAATCACCATATCAGTCCAATATATCCATTGTGGGATTTCATAGAGCCCACTCCAACATTTAAACTCAACCCACAACAATAACCATGAAGCTACAAGCTTCCTAGCAAAATTTAACCAACTAGAACAAATATTAAGTGACCGGATGATTACCTTCTACTCCTTGGTGTAAAATCAGAAATACTGCACCTTTACAGCCCCAAGAAAACCATGAGAAAGATGTCCTCCACCAAGCCAAGGTGAATCTCCAAGTTGTTAGAAGTTGGATGGTGTTTTTGGGTGCAAGATTAGAGCAAAAATGGTGCAAGATGAAGTTGGGTTTTCTCCTTCTTCTTCCTTGTGTGTTTCGGCCAAGCTAAGAGTGAGGAGAGAGAGAGAAATCTGGTGAATGAAGCTTCTCTTGAAAGCTCAAAGACTTGGGGCCAAAGTTTTGTCCAAAAGTCAACTACAAATAGTGTCGCGTGCGCGCGTTTCGTGTCCGTTTTCTCTCGGGTTTGCTTCACTTATGCACTAAACCTCTAATGTACTTCCTTTAACATTATAATTATTCACTCTTAGTAGTCTAGAATAAATTTCTTAAATCTCCATTAACCATTCCGGCTCGATATACGCGAACTTCCGATTTGCACGCGTTAAAGCGAAACCTAAATGAAATTCTTGTAACGATAATATAAGTAACTAATATTAGGGTAATTAACCATAAAAATAGTTATCTTAGAAATAAAAATATGAGTCCTCACACAAGTCTAGTTTTAATTCTTCAAATCCCCAATTAGTCTGTACTGACGCGACTTTCGGGAATCTTTCGACGCGTGCACGGTATAAGCTTAATTTTTACTCACTCATATCTAATCTCTCAATTAACTTTTCTTAGTCTACTATTGATCATTCTTAATTCTCCAAAATTATTGCACTCTCAAATCGAATTTTGCCTCGAAAAGCATGTACTCGTTATTCCTCACTAAACGAATCTTCGAAAAATAAATTTTCTAACGAAATGTTTTAAAAACATAAGGGAGACGTTGTTCCATACAAATGGACTTAAAATGGTTGAAATAAATTATTCGGAGAAAACAGGTGAATAAATAATTAAACAAGCCAGTAAATTACGATAAAAATAAGAGAATTTTCGAGTCCTCACGCACATGACAAGCCATAGGCTTTAGAATAGAGTATCAAGGTTTGGCAGCAGAAACTCAATTCGCACAAGGATGGCTCAATACAAATCAAATGGTAGAACGATACCACAATTTAGTGCGTTTCCATATTGATAAGTTGGTTGAACACTTAGAACAACTCTAAGATGCTCAAAGAAAGCTCACAAAGAAGCCAAAAAGAATAACACTCAAGTGTTTATTGCTGAAATTTCATCTCACCTCACATTCATCACTTGTTACAATTAAAGGGCTAATCTGATGGCACAAATAGCTAGTATAACTGGTCATTTATTTCTAAATAACCAATATCTAAGTAACTAAGTAAAAACCCAACAAAATATGTGAAAATAAAAAATAAATAAAATTGACCTGAACTGAATCTGTGCAGGGATTGTTGGCCGAATTCTCGTGGGGATTCGAGGCAAAGAATGAACCAATGAAAAACAAGACTAAGAAACTTCAAGGGACCAGTTTCGTGAGGTGATCCGCTCGCGGATGCTCTTTGGACTTTTTCTGGCACATTTTCTGGCATGACCAAGTGAATATGCTGCATCTTGGATGGATTCCTCTATTGCCACAGTATGTCAAATTGTGAAGAAATGGACATTTGCTTCATATCAACTCCAATAACCACTTTGAGAGGTCTAACAATGGCCTTGTGAAATCCCACTTGATATAGAGTAACACAAACTGGAGCTTGAATTAGCACTTGGATTAATGCTCGAAGTAGCCATTTGACCTCCATAGCATGAGTACTCACGACTAGACCAACTAAAACTGTGAGGACTCATGTTTTTATTCTTAATTTAGTCATTTTTATAATTATTTGCTCTAGTGTTATTTAATTATACTAGTATTGCAGGAATTTTTCCTTGAATTTCACTTTATCGCGTTCGCGTCGAAAGTTTCTCGAAAGTCATGCCTGTACGACTAATTGGAGATTTGAGGATTTAATACTAGACTCGTAAGTATGAGTAATTATAGTGTTAGAAGAATTACCTTGGAGGATTAGTGTATGAGTGTAACAAACAAGAGAGGAAGTGGTAGTACACAACACTATTTCGCAACTATTGAGAGTTGACCTTGTGCACCAACACAAAGTTACTTTTCTCCAATCTTCCTCCACAAGATTCACCACTCAAACACTTCCTCACTCTCCTCAACCTCTCGGCCAAAACTAAGGAAGAAAAGGGGAAGAGAAAGCTCCATTCTTTTAGCTTCAACCTTGCTTGCAAATCCTCAACCAAACCACACAACTCTTGGAGTTTCACTCTAGCTTAAAGAAAGGTGCATCTTTGTGGAGTTTCTTGGTGAAATATTGGAGAAAACTCTCACTTACAACTAGGGTTAAACGCTTGGAGAGGTAACCATTTCCTCCTCCTTTAACCTTTCAAATTTTGCTAAGATTAGAGCTTGGATTTCATGGGTTTGAAACCCTAATCAAGTTTCTAGGCTAGTGGACTTGAGGAAGCTTTTATCTTGCTTTATATTCTAGGCTAGCTGTCTTGAGGTGGCCAATGAGGTAGCTGACTTGAGGATATTGCTTGATTTCAGTTTTTTATGTGAATTATAGCTTGATATTGGTTGGATAGTGGAGAGAAATTTGGAAGAAACCGTGAGAGTGAGCTGGCCGAAATTTCTGTTTTGTTGTCCTGCTTTGAACTCGAATTTTTGTTGCTTATTTGGTTGCTAAACTGATTGATAGATGTTGTATTATGTGGGTGGAAGTTTTTTTTCAAAAATCATCTCAAATGGTTATATAAAACTTGAGTTTTGGAGAAAGTTCGAAATCTGGAAAATGGTTACCAGGGTAGCCGGACAGAGATACTTTGTCTGAAACATAACTCTTTGTACAAAAGTCAAAATTGAGTGCCGTTTGTGGCATTCGAAACTAGACATTCAGAGCTTTCAAACAGTAAAAGAATCCCTTGCTAGTTCATTTTGAGTAAACTATGACAGCCCCACCTCACCCTAAGGCGAACCAAAGGGTTTGACGGACCGCCTGCCCAACTCTCGCCGGGACTACAGATCTGGAAGAGACATAAACCCTTCCAAACGCTCAAAAAAACTTCAAAAGGTAACATTCAGAGACAAATGAGCCAAAGTAAAAGTTACAATCAATCTTTGGTACAGCGTTCCCACAAAAATCAAAACGAAATGGAAGAGCCGCTGCTACGTCACAATCCATCCCAGTACCGGTACACTTTGTTTAACATGAGAGAAGGTACATGCCCAAATATATGACACATAAACATGAGGAAACACTTCAAAATATACATAGTAGTAAGTTTACAAACCAAAAGGAAACATTGTATTAAGATACATTTAGGGTTTCCAACTTCCACGGAGCTATACAAAAGGGTGTTTATACAAGCTCAATTCATTCTTCAAAATGATCATTGGTCCAAAAGATGGTTCCCTGTAAGGAAAACAAGGATCACGGGACGGGGTGAGCTAAAAGCTCAATGAGGTACCAAAAGTATAAACGGTAGGAACAGTAGAACTCATGAAAATCACTTTTAAGGCACATATTCACATCAAATACAAGAGATGAAAGAACACCACAATGTAAAGGATACAGGTGGCTCTCAGGAGCCAAATCCCCGTTGCAATACTTGATCCAGCCTCGTTGACCCTCCGTCAACGTTCAAATGAAGGAACCAGTCCCGTAGAACACCACTTTAACGCCAAAATCCCGTTCACCAAACATACCTCTTACCGGGCCCGAACGCCAAACAGGAACAGGAATGGTAATACTCGAGTATACCGGAATCAAGAGTCTTAATACCCAAAGATTTCCCAGGAACAGGCACCCATGGATTGTCAATTACCTCGACCAAGCCCTTGCTGGCTCGATTTAATTAACTCCCCATGAGGTTGAACTCAAGTTAACAGGAAAATCGTTGGACACACTTCCAAACGATCTCATAACAAGCGCAAGTAACAAGTTCAAGTTCATAACAAGTACAGGTAAGAGATTCCAGTTCATTCAGTTCAGGCAAGAGAATGAGCGTGATAAAGTACACCCCGTCTCATTCAGAATAGCAGAGTTCATAGTTATCCATGTCACACATTTCAAGTATAGATGAACCAATCAAACACAATTCAGGGGAGTGGTACACTCACCTATTAAGGCGAAATAACGTCCAGAATATCTTTCCGGGTAACACTTTCAATCACCGATGAACCCTAAGGTTAATCAAGAGAAAATATTACAGTTCCTCCAGCAAAAGTTAGGTGAATCGAAGACAATTCAAATACTACTAGTATTTTGGACATATGATTTTGGAAGTGAAAAGAGTACATTTAAACCAAAGGACGTGAGTAAAATATTTGGAAAACTCATGCTCGCTCGTAAAACTTTGAAATATCCATTTGAGTCGAAGAAATGAAGAAAACGTATTTCTATTAGTCGTAAATTTCATTTTTTCCAAGTGTACAAGTTTCGGCCAGATTCGACCTTATATACCTCGATAAAAGAGGATGCAAATATCCTAGATGGTTCATATGGTATTTGCTCTCAAATCGTTACCTAATCCTCGAGTGTAAATTTGGGCAGCACGCCCTTTGTATTTACCTATTTTCCAGCCACTTATGACTTCATTATTTTCCTCAATCAATCCCAAAGTCATACACAATGTAAATTCATCACAACAGCCGTTCAATAGGCTCAAAGTCATCCAAGTACAAGATTTAGCTAGGAAAATGACCGGAAATAAGCTTTAAGCTAAGGAACCAAAAAGGCAGATTCACCGCTACTTAGCGTATCGGACATAACCGAAACTACGCTTATTGGATTGAAGTGCAAGTTATACCGTTTCGAAACTAAGACAGAGGGCTATAACTTTGATGAAGACTACTTAGTCCAGTTCTCATCCTAACTAGGTCAAAGTTACCAAAACAATCCCAGATTTTCCAGTTCGAAGCTCACTGTGAAATTCAACTAGCAGTCCTGATTCATTCAATCATATCTCAGCACACACAACTCCGATTCAGGTAATTCCAAAGCCATTTGAAAGCTAAGATACAAGGGTATAATTATTAAGAAGACATTGACATCAAAATTAGTAGTATTCCCGGTCAAACTAACCAATTACAGAAGCTGATTATCAGTTTCGTACTGAAACAGGGCAGCAGGAGTATTTCGGTCTTTTCACAAGCTACGTTACTCCGATTGGGCTGAAATTTTGCAGAAAACTATAAAACGTCATTCTCTACAATTTTCATGTTTTAACCCAAGGCTAATTCGGCCTTCTTCCTATCCAAACAGTACCAGGTAGAATGGGGTTAATTGAAACCCTGTTCTGGAAATTTTCTGCACAAAGTGGAAATTTTCCGCAATTAGCTACAATTTACGCACTTTGGCTTCATTCTAGACTATCCCAAGTCATCATCCATGGCCACACAATACTAAACATATAAAAATAGAAAAATCATGAATAAATAGAAAAATTCCCCAATCTCAACCAAGAGTCATGAAATATCACTTAAAACTAGCTCTTTAACTCACACAAGCTACCAATGGAACATCATTAAGATCAAAGGAAAGGGGTCTTGGTCACTTACCTTGCAAACTCAAGAAAAGAACCAACTTAGCACCTAGGTCTTCCAAATCACTCCACAACCAACCTTACTACCACTAAACTAAGGGTTTTTATGGAGGAAATCCAAGTTTAATCGATTGAATTAGGAGATTGAACAAGATTGGAGGCAAGAAAGTTGTGAGTTTTCTCTTATTTTCCTCTTGAAGATGGCCGGCCAAGAAGCTTGAAATGAAGGATAATTTTGGGTCAATTTTTAGTTTAATTGGTAAAGTGATGAATAGTGGTCAAAATCAAGATTGAATCACCAATTGACACATGTCACTCTCATTAATGCAAAGCAATCCTTTTGTCTCTCCAACTCTCATCCATTGGGTAACCTCTAATTATCTTTTAACACCTGGTAAAATAAACCCGGTATACAAAACTTAACCTAACTGGCCGAATTTTACCGAACTTCCCGCACTAGCGGGTCCCACGTCCGGTATCTTATTTTCTCAAAAACTAACCGATACTAGAAAAATAATTTTAAAACTATATTTACTCATAAAAATTATCTAGAAAATTTTTCTAATAAAGAAAATGCGGGAAAGCATGCAATTAAATAGAATAAAACCTAGAAAATAAGAAAATTTACGGGGTCTCACACTCTCTCCCCCTTAAAAGAATTTCGTCCTCAAAATTGCTCATCATCGCCTTCTCCGGGATACAAAAATTTACTACTTCCTTCTCACAATCAAATTGAGCATCATACTTAGCTAACCAATCTGTACCCCTTCACTGGCCAGACTCATTGAATTCTTTGGTATAGTTTCTTCTTCCTTCCCAAATTGTAATTCTGATACACCATTCTAATGGGCAAACGGTGGAATACCAGAATCTTACCTTCCACGTCCTCTGATGGGTCAGAGACTTGATGTTGTTCTAAGGAGTACACCCGAGCTGACACTTTCGATCCATTCTTGTCTCCCTTCGACTGGTCAAGGTTGGTCATAGTTGGCTGTTGGCTCCTACTCCCTTCTCGAGATCGGCCTGGGCAACTTGCGATTTGATGATCTGCGCTCCCACAACGCAGACACTTTCTTCCTTTCTTCCAACAGACCTCCTCCGTGTGATTCGGCTTCCCACAGTACCCACAGGGACCACGGGAAGCGGAGACTAGGCCTCTCTGTGAGGCACCACTTGACATCCTCGGTAATTGTACTCCCCCGTTTCCCCTCCCAATCTTATGAGACATACCCTTATCCCCTTGCTCTGAGCTACTTCCAGGAAATCTCCTTTTCTTAGGTTGAAAGTTTCTAACTTGAAATCTCGCGCATTCAACTCATTGAACTTTCTCCACCGCATCACTAAACGTATTGAGTTGGGCTACAGCCAGATCCTTCTGAATCTCAACGTTTAATCCTTGGACAAAACGCATTATCCTCCTTTGCTCAGTCACAATTTACTCGGGAGCGAACTTGGACAACCTGGTGAACTGGCTCTCATATTCGGCGACGGTTTGAGTTCCCTGGCGGTGCCTAATGGACTCATCTTCTTTCTTTTCCTGGATCAGAGGTGGAAAATAATTCGTGTTGAACTCTCTCATGAAATTCACCCACGTTCTTGGGGTTTGTTCTCTTTCCCATTTCAGTCTTATGATATTTCACCAAGAACGGGCTACTCCCTCCAGTTGGAAGACAACAAATGTGACCTGTCGCTCCTCAGTATAATGTAACGCGGCAAATATCTCTCATATTCGGCGACGGTTTGAGTTCCCTGGCGGAGCCGAATGAACTCATCTTCTTTCTTTTCCTGGATCAGAGGTGGAAAATACTTCGTGTTGAACTCTCTCATGAAATTCACCCACGTCCTTGGGGTTTGTTCTCTTTCCCATTTCAGTCTTATGATATTTCCACCAAGAACGGGCTGCTCCCTCCAGTTGGAAGACAACAAATGTGACCTGTCGCTCCTCAGTATAATGTAACGCGGCAAATATATCAATCATCTTCTCTAGCCATCTCTCGGCCACGTCAGGGTCTGGTCCTCCCAGGAATTTCGGTGGCGAGAACTTCTGAAATCTTTCGAGGGCTTTATCCTCACCCTCTATGTGATTACCAGGGTTTCCCGGTGATGATTAGGATTTTGGCCCTGATGTTCTACTACGTGAGCCAAAAGGTCAGTCATACGTTGGATAGCAGCAGCCACCTGAATGCTAGGATCCATTCCAGGTTCAGGATTAGGTCCAGGTGTTGGTTCCCGATTTTCTCCTTCATTTGAGGTTTCACGTCCCCGTCCACTACGAGTGCCTTCCATTTGACTTAACCAATCTAGTGTTGGAGCGCGAATACCATATTAAAACAAAGTATGCAGGTACAAGTGATAAAAGCAGACAATATACATATAGCATATCTTTAGCAGATAAATCACACAGTAACAATTAGTCAGATACGAGCAGAAGGAATGGCATTAAAGTCACTAAAAGAACTATATACTAACTAGGCCAATGGTACACAAGCGACCAACCAACAGCTTCTTCTCTCTAGGCTCCGTCAACAATCATCCCTAGGCAGGGTCAATCATCCTTAATGATACCCTAACACATCATATCAAGTTCCGTAGAATCAGATTTCTAATTCGCCCAAGTCATTTCTAACCTAGGCTTTCATCCCTTTTCGTATTCAGGCACAAGAATCCAAAATAAGATAATTTACCACTCGAGTTGGCCAGTCCCGAGAATAAATCATCTACATTTGAAATTCCTACCCGACATATGTATCTGTAGTCTCCAAGTACCAAAATAATGTTTTAAAACCTATAATACGCCGTGATTCATAGCTTATGCTCAAAAGAATAGTTAGTCCCTTACACTCATTCACATGATCTAGACCACAACACCACTTGGCCCCAAGCTCACTCCGCGCAGAGACCACGCGAAGCAGCTCTGATACCACCTGTGACAGCCCTACCTCACCCTAAGACGAAACAAAGGATTTGAGCGGACCGCCTGCCCAGCTCTCGCCGGGACTACGGATCCGGAACAGACATAAACCCTTCCAAACGCTCAAAAAAACTTCAAAAGGTAACATTCAGAACCAAATGAGCCAAAGTAAAAGATACAATCAATCTTTGGTACAGCGTGCCCACGAAAATCAAAACGAAATGGAAGAGCCGCTGCTACGTCACAATCCATCCCAGTACCAGTACACTTTGTTTAACATGAGAGAATGTACATGCCCAAATATATGTCACATAAACATGAGGAAACACTTCAAAATATACATAGTAGTAAGTTTACAAACCAAAAGGAAACATTGTATTAAGATACATTTAGGGTTTCCAACTTCCACGGAGCTATACAAAAGGGTGTTTATACAAGCTCAATTCATTCTTCAAAATGATCATTGGTCCAAAAGATGGTTCCCTGTAAGGAAAACAAGGATCACAGGACGGAGTGAGCTAAAAGTTCAACGAGGTGCCAAAAGTATAAACGGTGGGAACAGTATAACTCATGAAAATCACTTTTAAGGCACATATTCACATCAAATACAAGAGATGAAAGAACACCACAATGTAAAGGATACAGGTGGCTCTCAGGAGCCAAATCCCTGTTGCAATACTTGATCCAGCCTCGTTGACCCTCCGTCAACGTTCAAATGAAGGAACCAGTCCCGTAGAACACCACTTTAACGCCAAAATCCCGTTCACCAAACATACCCTTACCGGGCCCGAACGCCAAACAGGAACAGGAATGGTAATACTCGAGTATACCGGAATCAAGAGTCTTAATACCCAAAGATTTCCCAGGAACAGGCACCCATGGATTGTCAATTACCTCGACCAAGCCCTTGCTGGCTCGATTTAATTAACTCCCCATGAGGTTGAGCTCAAGTTAACAGGAAAATCGTTGGACACACTTCCAAACGATCTCATAACAAGCGCAAGTAACAAGTTCAAGTTCATAACAAGTACAGGTAAGAGATTCCAGTTCATTCAGTTCAGGCAAGAGAATGAGCGTGATAAAGTACACCATCGTCTCATTCAGAATAGCAGAGTTCATAGTTATCCATGTCACACATTTCAAGTATAGATGAACCAATCAAACACAATTCAGGGGAGTGGTACACTCACCTATTAAGGTGAAATAACGTCCAGAATATCTTTTCGGGTAACACTTTCAATCACCGATGAACCCTAAGGTTAATCAAGAGAAAATATTACAGTTCCTCCAGCAAAAGTTAGGTGAATCGAAGACAATTCAAATACTACTAGTATTTTGGACATATGATTTTAGAAGTGAAAAGAGTACATTTAAACCAAAGGACGTGAGTAAAATATTTGGAAAACTCATGCTCGCTCGTAAAACTTTGAAATATCCATTTGAGTCGAAGAAATGAAGAAAACGTATTTCTATTAGTCGTAAATTTCATTTTTTCCAAGTGTACAAGTTTCGGCCAGATTCGACCTTATATACCTCGATAAAAGAGGATGCAAATATCCTAAATGGTTCATATGGTATTTGCTCTCGAATCGTTACCTAATTCTCGAGTGTAAATTTGAGCAGCACGCCCTTTGTATTTACCTATTTTCCAGCCACTTGTGACTTCATTATTTTCCTCAATCAATCCCAAAGTCATACACAATGTAAATTCATCACAACAGCCGTTCAATAGGCTCAAAGTCATCCAAGTACAAGATTTAGCTAGGAAAATGGCCGGAAATAAGCTTTAAGCTAAGGAACCAAAAAGGCAGATTCACCGCTACTTAGCGTATCGGACATAACCGAAACTATGCTTATTGGATTGAAGTGCAAGTTATACCGTTTCAAAGTTAAGACAGAGGGCTATAACTTTGATGAAGACTACTTAGTCCAGTTCTCATCCTAACTAGGTCAAAGTTACCAAAACAATCCCAGATTTTCCAGTTCGAAGCTCACTGTGAAATTCAACTAGCAGTCCTGATTCATTCAATCATATCTCAGCACACACAACTCCGATTCAGGGAATTCCAAAGCCATTTGAAAGCTAAGATACAAGGGTATAATTATTAAGAAGACATTGACATCAAAATTAGTAGTATTCCCGGTCAAACTAACCAATTACAGAAGCTGATTATCAGTTTCGTACTGAAACAGGGCAGCAGGAGTATTTCGGTCTTTTCACAAGCTACGTTACTCCGATTGGGCTGAAATTTTGCAGAAAACTATAAAACGTCATTCTCTACAATTTTCATGTTTTAACCCAAGGCTAATTCGGCCTTCTTCCTATCCAAACAGTACCAGGTAGAATGGGGTTAATTGAAACCCTGTTCTGGAAATTTTCCGCACAAAGTGGAAATTTTCCGCAATTAGCTACAATTTACGCACTTTGGCTTCATTCTAGACTATCCCAAGTCATCATCCATGGCCACACAATACTAAACATATAAAAATAGAAAAATCATGAATAAATAGAAAAATTCCCCAATCTCAACCAAGAGTCATGAAATATCACTTAAAACTAGCTCTTTAACTCACACAAGCTACCAATGGAACATCATTAAGATCAAAGGAAAGGGGTCTTGGTCACTTACCTTGCAAACTCAAGAAAAGAACCAACTTAGCACCTAGGTCTTCCAAATCACTCCACAACCAACCTTACTACCACTAAACTAAGGGTTTTTATGGAGGAAATCCAAGTTTAATCGATTGAATTAGGAGATTGAACAAGATTGGAGGCAAGAAAGTTGTGAGTTTTCTCTTATTTTCCTCTTGAAGATGGCCGGCCAAGAAGCTTGAAATGAAGGATAATTTTGGGTCAATTTTTAGTTTAATTGGTAAAGTGATGAATAGTGGTCAAAATCAAGATTGAATCACCAATTGACACATGTCACTCTCATTAATGCAAAGCAATCCGTTTGTCTCTCCAACGCTCATCCATTGGGTAACCTCTAATTATCTTTTAACACCTGGTAAAATAAACCCGGTATACAAAACTTAACCTAACTGGCCGAATTTTACCGAACTTCCCGCACTAGCGGGTCCCACGTCCGGTACACGCTCTTATTTTCTCGAAAACTAACCGATACTAGAAAAATAATTTTAAAACTATATTTACTCATAAAAATTATCTAGAAAATTTTTCTAATAAAGAAAATGCGGGAAAGCATGCAATTAAATAGAATAAAACCTAGAAAATAAGAAAATTTATGGGGTCTCACACTCTCTCCCCCTTAAAAGAATTTCGTCCTCAAAATTGCTCATCATCGCCTTCTCCGGGATACAAAAATTTATTACTTCCTTCTCACAATCAAATTGAGTATCATACTTAGCTAACCAATCTGTACCCCTTCACTGGCCAGACTCATTGAATTCTTTGGTATAGTTTCTTCTTCCTTCCCAAATTGTAATTCTGATACACCATTCTAATGGGCAAACGGTGGAATACCAGAATCTTACCTTCCACGTCCTCTGACGGGTCAGAGACTTGATGTTGTTCTAAGGAGTACACCCGAGCTGACACTTTCGATCCATTCTTGTCTCCCTTCGACTGGTCAAGGTTGGTCATAGTTGGCTGTTGGCTCCTACTCCCTTCTCGAGATCAGCCTGGGCAACTTGCGATTTGATGATCTGCGCTCCCACAACGCAGACACTTTCTTCCTTTCTTCCAACAGACATCCTCCGTGTGATTCGGCTTCCCACAGTACCCACAGGGACCACGGGAAGCGGAGACTAGGCCTCTCTGTGAGGCACCACTTGACATCCTCGGTAATTGTACTCCCCCGTTTCCCCTCCCAATCTTATGAGACGTACCCTTATCCCCTTGCTCTGAGCTACTTCCAGAAAATCTCCTTTTCTTAGGTTGAAAGTTTCTAACTTGAAATCTCGCGCATTCAACTCATTGAGCTTTCTCCACCGCATCACTAAACGTATTGAGTTGGGCTACAGCCAGATCCTTCTGAATCTCAACGTTTAATCCTTGGACAAAACGCCTTATCCTCCTTTGCTCAGTCACAATTTACTCGGGAGCGAACTTGGACAACCTGGTGAACTGGCTCTCATATTCGGCGACGGTTTGAGTTCCCTGGCGGAGCCTAATGGACTCATCTTCTTTCTTTTCCTGGATCAGAGGTGGAAAATACTTCGTGTTGAACTCTCTCATGAAATTCACCCACGTTCTTGGGGTTTGTTCTCTTTCCCATTTCAGTCTTATGATATTTCACCAAGAACGGGCTACTCCCTCCAGTTGGAAGACAACAAATGTGACCTGTCGCTCCTCAGTATAATGTAACGCGGCAAATATATCAATCATCTTCTCTAGCCATCTCTCGGCAACGTCAGGGTCTGGTCCTCCCAGGAATTTCGGTGGCGAGAACTTCTGAAATCTTTCGAGGGTTTTATCCTCACCCTCTATGTGATTACCAGGGTTTCCCGGTTGATGATTAGGATTTTGGCTCTGATGTTCTACTACGTGAGCCAAAAGGTCAGTCATACGTTGGATAGCAGCAGCCACCTGAATGTTAGGATCCATTCCAGGTTCAGGATTAGGTCCAGGTGTTGGTTCCCGATTTTCTCCTTCATTTGAGGTTTCACGTCCCTGTCCACTACGAGTGCCTTCCATTTGACTTAACCAATCTAGTGTTGGAGCGCGAATACCATATTAAAACAAAGTATGCAGGTACAAGTGATAAAAGCAGACAATATACATATAGCATATCTTTAGCAGATAAATCACACAGTAACAATTAGTCAGATACAAGCAGAAGGAATCGCATTAAAGTCATTAAAAGAACTATATACTAACTAGGCCAATGGTACACAAGCGACCAACCAACAGCTTCTTCTCTCTAGGCTCCGTCCACAATCATCCCTAGGCAGGGTCAATCATCCTTAATGATACCCTAACACATCATATCAAGTTCCGTAGAATCAGATTTCTAATTCGCCCAAGTCATTTCTAACCTAGGCTTTCATCCCTTTTCGTATTCAGGCACAAGAATCCAAAATAATATAATTCACCACTCGAGTTGGCCAGTCCCGAGAATAAATCATCTACATTTGAAATTCCTACCCGACATATGTATCTATAGTCTCCAAGTACCAAAATAATGTTTTAAAACCTATAATACGCCGTGATTCATAGCTTATGCTCAAAAGATTAGTTAGTCCCTTACACTCATTCACATGATCTAGACCACAACACCACTTGGCCCCAAGCTCACTCCGCGCAGAGACCACGCGAAGCAGCTCTGATACCACCTGTGACAGCCCTACCTCACCCTAAGACGAAACAAAGGATTTGAGGGACCGCCTGCCCAGCTCTCGCCGGGACTACGGATCCGGAACAGACATAAACCCTTCCAAACGCTCAAAAAAACTTCAAAAGGTAACATTCAGAACCAAATGAGCCAAAGTAAAAGATACAATCAATCTTTGGTATAGCGTGCCCACAAAAATCACAACGAAATGGAATAGCCGCTGCTACGTCACAATCCATCCCAGTACCGGTACACTTTGTTTAACATGAGAGAAGGTACATGTCCAAATATATGACACATAAACATGAGGAAACACTTCAAAATATACATAGTAGTAAGTTTACAAACCAAAAGGAAACATTGTATTAAGATACATTTAGGGTTTCCAACTTCCACGGAGCTATACAAAAGGGTGTTTATACAAGCTCAATTCATTCTTCAAAATGATCATTGGTCCAAAAGATGGTTCCCTGTAAGGAAAACAAGGATCACAGGACGGAGTGAGCTAAAAGTTCAACGAGGTGCCAAAAGTATAAACGGTGGGAACAGTATAACTCATGAAAATCACTTTTAAGGCACATATTCACATCAAATACAAGAGATGAAAGAACACCACAATGTAAAGGATACAGGTGGCTCTCAGGAGCCAAATCCCTGTTGCAATACTTGATCCAGCCTCGTTGACCCTCCGTCAACGTTCAAATGAAGGAACCAGTCCCGTAGAACACCACTTTAACGCCAAAATCCCGTTCACCAAACATATCCCTTACCGGGCCCGAACGCCAAACAGGAACAGGAATGGTAATACTCGAGTATACCGGAATCAAGAGTCTTAATACCCAAAGATTCCCCAGGAATAGGCACCCATGGATTGTCAATTACCTCGACCAAGCCCTTGCTGGCTCGATTTAATTAACTCCCCATGAGGTTGAGCTCAAGTTAACAGGAAAATCGTTGGACACACTTCCAAACGATCTCATAACAAGCGCAAGTAACAAGTTCAAGTTCATAACAAGTACAGGTAAGAGATTCCAGTTCATTCAGTTCAGGCAAGAGAATGAGCGTGATAAAGTACACCATCGTCTCATTCAGAATAGCAGAGTTCATAG
The DNA here is from genome assembly GCF_003713205.1 of Coffea eugenioides. Taxonomy (NCBI): domain Eukaryota; kingdom Viridiplantae; phylum Streptophyta; class Magnoliopsida; order Gentianales; family Rubiaceae; genus Coffea; species Coffea eugenioides. The sequence continues at coordinate 89,982 of NW_020861761.1, forward strand.
TTATCCATGTCACACATTTCAAGTATAGATGAACCAATCAAACACAATTCAGGGGAGTGGTACACTCACCTATTAAGGTGAAATAACGTCCAGAATATCTTTTCGGGTAACACTTTCAATCACCGATGAACCCTAAGGTTAATCAAGAGAAAATATTACAGTTCCTCCAGCAAAAGTTAGGTGAATCGAAGACAATTCAAATACTACTAGTATTTTGGACATATGATTTTAGAAGTGAAAAGAGTACATTTAAACCAAAGGACGTGAGTAAAATATTTGGAAAACTCATGCTCGCTCGTAAAACTTTGAAATATCCATTTGAGTCGAAGAAATGAAGAAAACGTATTTCTATTAGTCGTAAATTTCATTTTTTCCAAGTGTACAAGTTTCGGCCAGATTCGACCTTATATACCTCGATAAAAGAGGACGCAAATATCCTAAATGGTTCATATGGTATTTGCTCTCGAATCGTTACCTAATTCTCGAGTGTAAATTTGAGCAGCACGCCCTTTGTATTTACCTATTTTCCAACCACTTGTGACTTCATTATTTTCCTCAATCAATCCCAAAGTCATACACAATGTAAATTCATCACAACAGCCGTTCAATAGGCTTAAAGTCATCCAAGTACAAGATTTAGCTAGGAAAATGGCCGGAAATAAGCTTTAAGCTAAGGAACCAAAAAGGCAGATTCACCGCTACTTAGCGTATCGGACATAACCGAATCTATGCTTATTGGATTGAAGTGCAAGTTATACCGTTTCAAAGTTAAGACAGAGGGCTATAACTTTGATGAAGACTACTTAGTCCAGTTCTCATCCTAACTAGGTCAAAGTTACCAAAACAATCCCAGATTTTCCAGTTCGAAGCTCACTGTGAAATTCAACTAGCAGTCCTGATTCATTCAATCATATCTCAGCACACACAACTCCGATTCAGGGAATTCCAAAGCCATTTGAAAGCTAAGATACAAGGGTATAATTATTAAGAAGACATTGACATCAAAATTAGTAGTATTCCCGGTCAAACTAACCAATTACAGAAGCTGATTATCAGTTTCGTACTGAAACAGGGCAGCAGGAGTATTTCGGTCTTTTCACAAGCTACGTTACTCCGATTGGGCTGAAATTTTGCAGAAAACTATAAAACGTCATTCTCTACAATTTTCATGTTTTAACCCAAGGCTAATTCGGCCTTCTTCCTATCCAAACAGTACCAGGTAGAATGGGGTTAATTGAAACCCTGTTCTGGAAATTTTCTGCACAAAGTGGAAATTTTCCGCAATTAGCTACAATTTACGCACTTTGGCTTCATTCTAGACTATCCCAAGTCATCATCCATGGCCACACAATACTAAACATATAAAAATAGAAAAATCATGAATAAATAGAAAAATTCCCCAATCTCAACCAAGAGTCATGAAATATCACTTAAAACTAGCTCTTTAACTCACACAAGCTACCAATGGAACATCATTAAGATCAAAGGAAAGGGGTCTTGGTCACTTACCTTGCAAACTCAAGAAAAGAACCAACTTAGCACCTAGGTCTTCCAAATCACTCCACAACCAACCTTACTACCACTAAACTAAGGGTTTTTATGGAGGAAATCCAAGTTTAATCGATTGAATTAGGAGATTGAACAAGATTGGAGGCAAGAAAGTTGTGAGTTTTCTCTTATTTTCCTCTTGAAGATGGCCGGCCAAGAAGCTTGAAATGAAGGATAATTTTGGGTCAATTTTTAGTTTAATTGGTAAAGTGATGAATAGTGGTCAAAATCAAGATTGAATCACCAATTGACACATGTCACTCTCATTAATGCAAAGCAATCCTTTTGTCTCTCCAACTCTCATCCATTGGGTAACCTCTAATTATCTTTTAACACCTGGTAAAATAAACCCGGTATACAAAACTTAACCTAACTGGCCGAATTTTACCGAACTTCCCGCACTAGCGGGTCCCACGTCCGGTACACGCTCTTATTTTCTCAAAAACTAACCGATACTAGAAAAATAATTTTAAAACTATATTTACTCATAAAAATTATCTAGAAAATTTTTCTAATAAAGAAAATGCGGGAAAGCATGCAATTAAATAGAATAAAACCTAGAAAATAAGAAAATTTACGGGGTCTCACACTCTCTCCCCCTTAAAAGAATTTCGTCCTCAAAATTGCTCATCATCGCCTTCTCCGGGATACAAAAATTTACTACTTCCTTCTCACAATCAAATTGAGCATCCTACTTAGCTAACCAATCTGTACCCCTTCACTGGCCAGACTCATTGAATTCTTTGGTATAGTTTCTTCTTCCTTCCCAAATTGTAATTCTGATACACCATTCTAATGGGCAAACAGTGGAATACCAGAATCTTACCTTCCACGTCCTCTGATGGGTCAGAGACTTGATGTTGTTCTAAGGAGTACACCCGAGCAGACACTTTCGATCCATTCTTGTCCCCCTTCGACTGGTCAAGGTTGGTCATAGTTGGCTGTTGGCTCCTACTCCCTTCTCGAGATCGGCCTGGGCAACTTGCGATTTGATGATCTGCGCTCCCACAACGCAGACACTTTCTTCCTTTCTTCCAACAGACATCCTCCGTGTGATTCGGCTTCCCACAGTACCCACAGGGACCACGGGAAGCGGAGACTAGGCCTCTCTGTGAGGCACCACTTGACATCCTCGGTAATTGTACTCCCCCGTTTCCCCTCCCAATCTTATGAGACGTACCCTTATCCCCTTGCTCTGAGCTACTTCCAGGAAATCTCCTTTTCTTAGGTTGAAAGTTTCTAACTTGAAATCTCGCGCATTCAACTCATTGAGCTTTCTCCACCGCATCACTAAACGTATTGAGTTGGGCTACAGCCAGATCCTTCTGAATCTCAACGTTTAATCCTTGGACAAAACGCCTTATCCTCCTTTGCTCAGTCACAATTTACTCGGGAGCGAACTTGGACAACCTGGTGAACTGGCTCTCATATTCGGCGACGGTTTGAGTTCCCTGGCGGAGCCTAATGGACTCATCTTCTTTCTTTTCCTGGATCAGAGGTGGAAAATACTTCGTGTTGAACTCTCTCATGAAATTCACCCACGTTCTTGGGGTTTGTTCTCTTTCCCATTTCAGTCTTATGATATTTCACCAAGAACGGGCTACTCCCTCCAGTTGGAAGACAACAAATGTGACCTGTCGCTCCTCAGTATAATGTAACGCGGCAAATATATCAATCATCTTCTCTAGCCATCTCTCGGCAACGTCAGGGTCTGGTCCTCCCAGGAATTTCGGTGGCGAGAACTTCTGAAATCTTTCGAGGGTTTTATCCTCACCCTCTATGTGATTACCAGGGTTTCCCGGTTGATGATTAGGATTTTGGCTCTGATGTTCTACTACGTGAGCCAAAAGGTCAGTCATACGTTGGATAGCAGCAGCCACCTGAATGTTAGGATCCATTCCAGGTTCAGGATTAGGTCCAGGTGTTGGTTCCCGATTTTCTCCTTCATTTGAGGTTTCACGTCCCTGTCCACTACGAGTGCCTTCCATTTGACTTAACCAATCTAGTGTTGGAGCGCGAATACCATATTAAAACAAAGTATGCAGGTACAAGTGATAAAAGCAGACAATATACATATAGCATATCTTTAGCAGATAAATCACACAGTAACAATTAGTCAGATACAAGCAGAAGGAATCGCATTAAAGTCATTAAAAGAACTATATACTAACTAGGCCAATGGTACACAAGCGACCAACCAACAGCTTCTTCTCTCTAGGCTCCGTCCACAATCATCCCTAGGCAGGGTCAATCATCCTTAATGATACCCTAACACATCATATCAAGTTCCGTAGAATCAGATTTCTAATTCGCCCAAGTCATTTCTAACCTAGGCTTTCATCCCTTTTCGTATTCAGGCACAAGAATCCAAAATAATATAATTCACCACTCGAGTTGGCCAGTCCCGAGAATAAATCATCTACATTTGAAATTCCTACCCGACATATGTATCTATAGTCTCCAAGTACCAAAATAATGTTTTAAAACCTATAATACGCCGTGATTCATAGCTTATGCTCAAAAGATTAGTTAGTCCCTTACACTCATTCACATGATCTAGACCACAACACCACTTGGCCCCAAGCTCACTCCGCGCAGAGACCACGCGAAGCAGCTCTGATACCACCTGTGACAGCCCTACCTCACCCTAAGACGAAACAAAGGATTTGAGGGACCGCCTGCCCAGCTCTCGCCGGGACTACGGATCCGGAACAGACATAAACCCTTCCAAACGCTCAAAAAAACTTCAAAAGGTAACATTCAGAACCAAATGAGCCAAAGTAAAAGATACAATCAATCTTTGGTATAGCGTGCCCACAAAAATCACAACGAAATGGAATAGCCGCTGCTACGTCACAATCCATCCCAGTACCGGTACACTTTGTTTAACATGAGAGAAGGTACATGTCCAAATATATGACACATAAACATGAGGAAACACTTCAAAATATACATAGTAGTAAGTTTACAAACCAAAAGGAAACATTGTATTAAGATACATTTAGGGTTTCCAACTTCCACGGAGCTATACAAAAGGGTGTTTATACAAGCTCAATTCATTCTTCAAAATGATCATTGGTCCAAAAGATGGTTCCCTGTAAGGAAAACAAGGATCACAGGACGGAGTGAGCTAAAAGTTCAACGAGGTGCCAAAAGTATAAACGGTGGGAACAGTATAACTCATGAAAATCACTTTTAAGGCACATATTCACATCAAATACAAGAGATGAAAGAACACCACAATGTAAAGGATACAGGTGGCTCTCAGGAGCCAAATCCCTGTTGCAATACTTGATCCAGCCTCGTTGACCCTCCGTCAACGTTCAAATGAAGGAACCAGTCCCGTAGAACACCATTTTAACGCCAAAATCCCGTTCACCAAACATATCCCTTACCGGGCCCGAACGCCAAACAGGAACAGGAATGGTAATACTCGAGTATACCGGAATCAAGAGTCTTAATACCCAAAGATTCCCCAGGAATAGGCACCCATGGATTGTCAATTACCTCGACCAAGCCCTTGCTGGCTCGATTTATTTAACTCCCCATGAGGTTGAGCTCAAGTTAATAGGAAAATCGTTGGACACACTTCCAAACGATCTCATAACAAGCGCAAGTAACAAGTTCAAGTTCATAACAAGTACAGGTAAGAGATTCCAGTTCATTCAGTTCAGGCAAGAGAATGAGCGTGATAAAGTACACCATCGTCTCATTCAGAATAGCAGAGTTCATAGTTATCCATGTCACACATTTCAAGTATAGATGAACCAATCAAACACAATTCAGGGGAGTGGTACACTCACCTATTAAGGTGAAATAACGTCCAGAATATCTTTTCGGGTAACACTTTCAATCACCGATGAACCCTAAGGTTAATCAAGAGAAAATATTACAGTTCCTCCAGCAAAAGTTAGGTGAATCGAAGACAATTCAAATACTACTAGTATTTTGGACATATGATTTTAGAAGTGAAAAGAGTACATTTAAACCAAAGGACGTGAGTAAAATATTTGGAAAACTCATGCTCGCTCGTAAAACTTTGAAATATCCATTTGAGTCGAAGAAATGAAGAAAACGTATTTCTATTAGTCGTAAATTTTATTTTTTCCAAGTGTGCAAGTTTCGGCCAGATTCGACCTTATATACCTCGATAAAAGAGGACGCAAATATCCTAAATGGTTCATATGGTATTTGCTCTCGAATCGTTACCTAATTCTCGAGTGTAAATTTGAGCAGCACGCCCTTTGTATTTACCTATTTTCCAGCCACTTGTGACTTCATTATTTTCCTCAATCAATCCCAAAGTCATACACAATGTAAATTCATCACAACAGCCGTTCAATAGGCTCAAAGTCATCCAAGTACAAGATTTAGCTAGGAAAATGGCCGGAAATAAGCTTTAAGCTAAGGAACCAAAAAGGCAGATTCACCGCTACTTAGCGTATCGGACATAACCGAAACTATGCTTATTGGATTGAAGTGCAAGTTATACCGTTTCAAAGTTAAGACAGAGGGCTATAACTTTGATGAAGACTACTTAGTCCAGTTCTCATCCTAACTAGGTCAAAGTTACCAAAACAATCCCAGATTTTCCAGTTCGAAGCTCACTGTGAAATTCAACTAGCAGTCCTGATTCATTCAATCATATCTCAGCACACACAACTCCGATTCAGGGAATTCCAAAGCCATTTGAAAGCTAAGATACAAGGGTATAATTATTAAGAAGACATTGACATCAAAATTAGTAGTATTCCCGGTCAAACTAACCAATTACAGAAGCTGATTATCAGTTTCGTACTGAAACAGGGCAGCAGGAGTATTTCGGTCTTTTCACAAGCTACGTTACTCCGATTGGGCTGAAATTTTGCAGAAAACTATAAAACGTCATTCTCTACAATTTTCATGTTTTAACCCAAGGCTAATTCGGCCTTCTTCCTATCCAAACAGTACCAGGTAGAATGGGGTTAATTGAAACCCTGTTCTGGAAATTTTCTGCACAAAGTGGAAATTTTCCGCAATTAGCTACAATTTACGCACTTTGGCTTCATTCTAGACTATCCCAAGTCATCATCCATGGCCACACAATACTAAACATATAAAAATAGAAAAATCATGAATAAATAGAAAAATTCCCCAATCTCAACCAAGAGTCATGAAATATCACTTAAAACTAGCTCTTTAACTCACACAAGCTACCAATGGAACATCATTAAGATCAAAGGAAAGGGGTCTTGGTCACTTACCTTGCAAACTCAAGAAAAGAACCAACTTAGCACCTAGGTCTTCCAAATCACTCCACAACCAACCTTACTACCACTAAACTAAGGGTTTTTATGGAGGAAATCCAAGTTTAATCGATTGAATTAGGAGATTGAACAAGATTGGAGGCAAGAAAGTTGTGAGTTTTCTCTTATTTTCCTCTTGAAGATGGCCGGCCAAGAAGCTTGAAATGAAGGATAATTTTGGGTCAATTTTTAGTTTAATTGGTAAAGTGATGAATAGTGGTCAAAATCAAGATTGAATCACCAATTGACACATGTCACTCTCATTAATGCAAAGCAATCCTTTTGTCTCTCCAACTCTCATCCATTGGGTAACCTCTAATTATCTTTTAACACCTGGTAAAATAAACCCGGTATACAAAACTTAACCTAACTGGCCGAATTTTACCGAACTTCCCGCACTAGCGGGTCCCACGTCCGGTACACGCTCTTATTTTCTCAAAAACTAACCGATACTAGAAAAATAATTTTAAAACTATATTTACTCATAAAAATTATCTAGAAAATTTTTCTAATAAAGAAAATGCGGGAAAGCATGCAATTAAATAGAATAAAACCTAGAAAATAAGAAAATTTACGGGGTCTCACATAAACCCTAGCGAATCGGCAAAGTGGACTGACCTGTTTTGCCTGTCTGTCCAAGAGCAACTGGGACGTTGCATCTTGTGGCTCGATTTTGTCTTACTTATGAAAAGATTTTGAAAATGATGTCTTCTGATGAATTATAGAATTGTGAATCTGGTTTCTAACGCTATAAACCATTCTCACTTTGGACTTGTGTAGATTTAGACACGGTCTGATTTCAAAACTGTGTTGAAGCTTGGTGACTGGAAATCCCCTGAACAGGTTGCGAAAATCAGCCAATTTCAAACTATTATATCTTGTTGCTCAAAACTTCAAATTTAGTGCCGCTTGTTGTGTTTGCAACTTGATTTGGAACTCTTGCTGTATTATAAATTTCAAAGGCTGATTCACTTTCTGTGAATTTTGCCGAATTTTTAAACATTGCTGAAAAACCAAGACTGGTTCTGTCCTGTCTTCATGAGGCAGCAACTTTGAGCTGAAATTCGAATGGTTTTTGGTTAGAATCTTGGAAAAGTGTCTTCAGGGAAGTTTTAGTACTTTGAATCTAATTTCTAACGGTATAAATATTTCCATTTTTGGACTTACCAAACTCAAGATCCGATTTTCCAAGTATGGTCACGTAAAGCTGAAAATTCCTGATTCCTTAAGAGATGAACTTTTAAAGAACTCCCAACTCCCTTTCGATATTGATAGACTGTTTTAAACTTGATTTCATGGATGATACAAGTTTCCCTTGTGACTTTAAATCCTCACTTTTGAATCTCGATTTCGAGGGATTAAAGCTCTTTTAAGACATTGTCTTAAGTTTTAAACAAGTGTACTTTCTTCCTTGAATGATAAGTGGTTGTGAGTGGTGGTTGAGCACTATTTCTTCAGGCGCTCAAGAAGATTTTGAAGGGAATCTCAGAGCGGACAACTAAAGACTTTATTTGCTCACTTACTTTTGACTTGGTAAGTGTCAAGTGCATGACTTATTGCATAATACTTGAAATACTTCTAGTTGAATATGTGAATTGGGCTTGTCAAGACGAGTGTGTACTTTATCGTACTCGTTCTCTTTTACTTGATTAGATAATTGACTTGCTTATACTTGAAATTATACTCGTGTTTGACTCGACGTCGATTGGAGAACTATCTCTGTGACGACCCCACCTCCCCCTAGGGCGTACCCCAGGGTTTGGTGGACCGCTTGCCCAGCTCTCGCCAGGACTCATTCACTCTTAGCAAATAAAATAAGATATAACCTCAAGAATAAGTGAAATAAAAGTTCCCAAACTTGGAACGTGTACTTACATTCATATCTTTCCCAAACATTCAGACAATCCCAAATATAACAAAAGTTGTGAATTCCAGATACATTCAACCCTAACCAAGCACTAGCGTGAGTACAATCATAAAATTTCAAAAATTAGACTATGCTAGTCTGTACTAGTCTCACGCCTCGCTCGTACCTCCTGTAAAGAAAACAAATGGCGTGGAATGAGCTAAAAGCCCAGTGAGGTTCCCAAACAAGTAATCAAGTATGGAAATCAGGGAAATGTTACATTTAATAATTTGCACATTTTGCACTGTAATATTCAGTCATTCAAGAAATAAACACTCAATCATTGGAAGGATACGTTTTCACTTGGAGCCATTCATTCAAGTCATTCATTCATTCATTTGCCAATCATTTTCCTTATCCCTCTGACATTAGAAAATATTTGCAAGTGAAAACTCCTCCAGTGTTCTTGACATTCATTCATTCATTTCATTTCCCGCCACTAGCCAATTCACTGGCTAGTCTCCACCAATCTTCACAATCATACTCGAGTATACCAAAACACTGTTCCAGGGTTACCAACTGCCCGACCGAGTCCCCTTCTAGCTCGAGTCGGCTGGCAACGAAGGGCGAGGGCCCATTTCAGTCAAAAGGTTTACATTCATGCACAAGTAGCATTCAATCATTGAAAATTCAATTTGGCTTGGGTCGAGTGCGATAAAGTACACACTCGCTCATCAAAAATCCATTTAGTAATCCTTAGAAAGCATTTAACATTCAAGCAAACATTTACAAATAGTCACATAGTCACTTATTGTACAGACACGCAAGGAACACTCACCAAAGATTTAGTGCTTGTCAAAATCACGTTCAGGTGTAACTCCTTGGTTGGAGTCCAAATCTGCGATACAATATAATTTAAAAGATTGAAATCAACTAGGGTTCGAAACTTAAGAGTTTCGCTTTAAACATATCAAGTAAATGAAACTCATTTAGATAGTATTCATGTTACTTATCAAACTCTAGAAAATTCATGCTCGCTCTTTTGGTGTCGCTAAAGAAGTGATTAAAACTTTGGAATTCACACTTGAGTCTAAAAGATGAGGAAAACATATTCAAAGTGGTCACTACTTTCATTTTTCCAAGGGTATAAGTTTCAGTCAGATTTCAGCTTATATACCTTTACGAACGAAAACTCGAATACCATAGACAATCCAAGTTCAATTCGACCTCAAATCTTCGTTCAAGTCGCGAGTACACACGCTTAATCCTCGAGTGAAAATTTGGGCGGCATGCCCTTTGTATTTAGCTATTTTCCAGTCATTTATGGCTTCATTATGTTTCCTCAACTCAGCCCAAATTCACACATAAGCAATCTTAACACAATAGCCCTTCAACTAGGCTTAATGTCATCCAACTACAAGACAAGTCTAGCAATGCAACCGGAAACCAGTTTTAAACACAAATGGCTAAATAGCAGGTTTGACATCTTTTGGCGTTTTGATCACAACTGAAGCTACGCATATCGGATTGGGGTATATTTTATGGAGTTTCGAAGCTAAGACAGAGACCAACATTTCCTATGAAGACATCGACACCCAGTTTGTCCATTTGTCAAGGTTAAAATGTGCAATCTCAGAGAAAACAGAAAGCTGCCCGCGAAATAGGGCTTTTGGCAATCAGGGGTATTTTAGTCATTTTACATGATACAGTACTCTGATTGAGCTGAACTTTTACAGGCAGATTTCTAACTCCATTCCCTACAACTTTTATGTTTTGAGATAGACCTGATTCGGCATCTATCATGGACGAATATGTAGGTTAGAAACAGGGCGGCAGATTCATCATCAATGCTGGAAATTATACCCTAAGCTAGAAAATCCTTTAGGCAAGTTAAACTAGCCTATAAAACTTCAATTTTTCACATAGCAAAGTTATCAAAACATGGAAAACTCTCAAGCATCACATATTAGCAGAAAATTCACTATAAAAACTGAAAATTTCCATCACACCACTTCAAACCATAATATGTCTCATAAAACTACATATTTTGCAACCCTAAACCACAAGGATGCTAGTATTAGAAGTAAAGAGAGATTTCTTGCCATAAATACCTTAAACCCTATGCAAAGAGGCTACCAACACCTTTATCTTCCCAAATCACTCCACAAAAACCCTTAAACTTCCTTAGAGATCCACTTTTATGGACTAGTTCGGAAAACTAAAGGTTGAAACTCAAGATTCAAGCAAGGAAGTGAGGTGCAAGATGAAGTCTCTCCATTGTTTTTCCTCTCTCTATTTTCGGCCAAGACAATGAAAAATGAAATGGTTTTGGTTCAATGTTTACAAGATGAAGACTAAGAAAGGCTTGGTCAAAGGGTCTTGGTCAAGACCTTGGATGGATTTTTGACAAATGGCACAATCACAAATATTTCCACCAAAATATCTTTCTTTTCCTTAGTCAATAATGGTGGCTGACTTAAGGGTTAATTAAGGGCTAATTAACTCAATTAAAAACTAGGAGATTAAGGAAACAAAGTAGGGTTCAAGTGATGCACTCAATCGGTAGCAAACGGTACACATCAGTTCAACCCGTTTTTCCTTAACTGGCGCGTACTCGTGTTTTAACTTATGATTAACTAACTTATTATTATCACTTTTAATCACAAACTTTCTCTTATATAAAGCTCACTCTTAACCACCAAATTTAGTATACAGTCTATACCGATTAATCACACTACCAAAATGCACCAAAAACCCTAGTATGCACAAAAATCCCTAACTTATGCCATTCCTTTAGAAAAATCATAACTTGAATTATAAATATCAAAAATTCATAAAACTTGGCACGTTAAAAACTAGATTCAAATACTAATAATCTTTAGAAGACACCTCAAAGAAATTCAGCACATAAATTGGTCCAAATTGAGTCATAAGCTACTACAACATTCCTATGTTTACTTGTGTAGGGCAGAATTTTCAGTCAACTTTGCCAATTTTCTGGAATTTATAGAGATTGAATCTGTGAGGACCCGTAAAATTTCCTTATTTTATATCATTTAATTCTATTTCTTTTCATGCATTTTCCTTGTTTTATTTTACTACCTTAATTTTCTAGACATTTTATAAGTGAATATAGTTTTTAAAACATTTTTCTAGTATAAAGTTAGTTCGGCTTAATTTGGAAGTGTATTAAGGATGTGGGACCCGCTAATGCGGTAAGTGCGATAAAATTTTGCCGACTAAGTTAAGTTTCGTATTGAGGGATATTATTTTTCAAGGTGCTAGGAGATAATTAGAAATTAGCTAGATAGATTAACCATTGGAAGAAAGAAGATAAGCTTGAACCCTAAAAGGTGCCAAGTGTCGCGACCCGATTGGAGTTGGACTTTGACCAAAGGTTTTACAACTTTCCTAAAACTAATTTTGACCAAGATTTTTCTCATTTTATCCCTTGCTTGGCCGGCCACCTTGAGAGGAAAAATCAAGAGAGTGTCTTCAACTTCAACTTCAATTCTTGCTCAAATCTTGAGTTTCAACCGTTGAATTATCAAATTACTCCATCAAAGTTGCTTACTAAGGAGGATTAAAGCTTTTAGTGGAGGGATTTGTGAAGGGAAAATCCTAAACTATCATCTTTCTTGAGGTATCAAGGTACTTTGCTTAGAAATTTCCTCTTTGTTCTTGATAATGTCAAATTAGTTGTTTGTAGTGGCTAAATATGTTGTTTTGTGGGAGATTTCATGGTTTAAGGGAGAGTTTTGATAAATTCCAGATTTTTTGTGATTTTTCCGCCCTCATATGATAATTAATGATTTGCCATGGAATGATAGCTTTATATTGTGTAAAATGAAGCTTTTATGTGTTAGTTGTGGTTGTTTACAAAAAATTTCAGCTTGTGGAGTAAATTTCAGCTCTAGGGTTTCAATTTGGGGGCTTTCTTGTGAATGATCTTGGAGCTATTAATTGGCTCCAATTGAAGGGTATTGTGGCCCTAATTAGATGTGTTTTATCGCCTATGAATCGTATGTGCAATTGTGGTTGAAATGAGATGAGATTGGGTGTTGATGTTAGGTTGGAAGTAAAGAAAAAAAACAAGGGAAGTGCTGCTGAAATTTTCGCGGGAACCCTTGAGCAGTTTTGGGAAATTTACTATATCTTGTTGTAGAAATATCAGAATTGAGTTCCGTTTGTTGTGTTCTAAACTAGATTCATAGTGTTACAAACCGTGAAAATTTCAGACCCTGGTTCTGTCTGTACGATTTATGGTGATTTTTCAAAGTTGACTGAAATTCCATATCTATTCTGTCTTTTACTGGATAAAACAGTAATTTGAGGCTCGAATTTGACTGACTTGTGATCTGAATCTTATAAATGTGTCTTTGAGAAATTTTACTCCTTTAAGTCTATTTTCCAACGATATAAATTTTATCAATTTTGGACTTAAGAATCTTGAGATATGATTTTTCAAATGGTGGTGCGCAAAACTGGAAAATCCTGTTTTCCTAAAAATTGTCCTTACTCTCATTTTCACCTTAAGTTTGGAATTAGTAAATCATTGTAGGTATAGTTTTTGGTAGAAATGAAGGGTTTGGGGTCATTTATGTTCTTAGGACTAACCGTTATCTTTTATTCCAAAGCTGCCTTTTTATCTCCTTGTACTAGTAGTTAACTCGGAGAGGCATACGACTTGTAGTCGAGCCTCATTTATGCATTTCGTTTACTGGATTCGTGAATGTGGGAACTATAATTGTTTTACCTTGGTTATTCTAGAGTTTCTCGGTGATTAAAGCCATACGTTGGGTGAAGACTTTTGACGTATCTTTGCTTGAATTGGTGACTGTTGCTTAACTGTTTTACTTGTACCTGCAATGTGTGACTTGAATGACTGTAACACCTGCTTAATTCTAGACGAGACAAGGGTGTACTTCATCACACTCGTCTCTCTTGCTTACTTGTCGAGTCACTGTATATGCTTGAACCTGTTGCTCGTGCCTGTTATACGCTTGAACTTGTTACTGTGCCTGACCTAATGTCGTTTGGATATATATCCAATAACCTTCCTGTTAAACCTGAGCTCAACCCCATGGGGAGTCAATGGAATCGAGCCAGCAAGGGCTTGGTCGAGGAAAATTGACAAACCATGGGGACTGCTCCTGGGGAATCTTTGGGTATTGGAGACTCTGGATTCCCGGTATACTCGAGTAATACCATTCTTGTTCCTGTTTGGAGTTCGGGCCCGGCAAGGGGTATGTTTGGTGAACAGGATTTGGCGTTCTAAGAGGGGTCTACGGACATGTTTGTTTCATTAAACGTTGACGGAGGGTCAACGAGTTTGGATCAAGTACTGCAATGGGAATGTGGCTCTTGAGAGCCACCTGTATCCTTTCCATTTAAGATGTTTATTTATTTCTTTATTTGCCGTGTCTATTTGAGTGAATAAAAGTAAATCTCCATGGTTCATGATTGCTTGTGTTTTGGGTAGCTCATTGAGCGTAATCTCACCCCTTCCTGTCATATTTGTTTTTCTTACAGGGTTTAACATGTGTGGAAATCATGACTTTGGAAGAGAGAAAGAGTCGAGCTAGTATAGATATTCTTTTGTATACCTCCTCTGTAGTTGGAAACCCTAAATGTATCTTGATCTAATGTTTCCTTTTGAATGTAAAGTGACCAACGTGTGTATATAAACGTGTTTAATCATGTCTATATGGTATGTTTGGTTGGTATTGTACATTCTCTAATGTTATACAAAGTTTACTTGTACTTGATTGGAATCGTTTCGTGCTCGTGGAAGCGTATTCAACGTGCGATTGCATTATACAATTTGACTACTGTGTTCTCAGCTTAGTAGTCCTGGCAAGAGTTGGGCAGGCAGTCCGCTAACCCTTAGGGTACGCCCTAGGGGAAGGTGGGGCTGTCATAGAATCAAACTCTAAATTTTACACCGTAGGAAGATCTATGAGTCTAGTTTCAAACGCAACAAACGGAACTCAATTTCGACTTTTCTATACGAAATTATAGCCAATTTTCCAAAGCTGCGTAGAGCCACCTGCGAAAATTTCTAGATTTTCTAACAACTTGAAATTATGAAACTTTTCTTAACAAAATTCACTCCCTTGACTCAAATTCAACCATTAAAGCAACCAAGAATCAAAGGTAAGTGAGTTCACATAAGGATTATAAAGGCAAATAAAATTTCGGGGTCTCACAATCTCATCGACTTTTACGTGGACTCGTGGGGGACGTCCAAACTCATTGGCTAACCTTGCAACTCGAGCCGGCATGGGCCTAGTTGAGAAGTAAGGTGTGACAGCCCTACCTCCCCCTAAGGCAAACCAAAGGGTTTGGCGGACCGTCTGCCCAGCTCTCGCCGAGACTCAGTCGTTCACTCAAGCAAATCAGAAATAAAACCACAAGAAAGAGCAAAACAAGGATCCAAA
Source organism: Coffea eugenioides (assembly GCF_003713205.1). Taxonomy (NCBI): domain Eukaryota; kingdom Viridiplantae; phylum Streptophyta; class Magnoliopsida; order Gentianales; family Rubiaceae; genus Coffea; species Coffea eugenioides. The sequence goes on from NW_020861761.1 coordinate 105,101, forward strand.
ACTTAAAACAAAATTATATACATTGTTATCTCAGAAGGAAGTACAACCGTCGAATATACAAAGGTTCTCAATTCACCATACAACCAGCCCGTGCCAAGCACTAGGGCGAGAACCATTACGAAACCAAAGAACTAGACCAAGCTAGTCTATACAGAGCTCTCGTCCTTGCTCTCCTTCCCCTGTTAAGGAAAATAAAACTAAAGGGATGAGCTAAAAGCTCAGTGAGGTTCCGAACACATAAGCAGCAATCCATCCAAAACATTAAATATAGAATTTCAATAATTCAAGTAACATTTACAATGGAAAATGATAATAACACATACATTAAAAGGATACAGGCTCACAAGGAGCCATTTGTTCGTTCGTTCGTTCGTTCGTTCTCCTGACATTCCCCTTATTCCTCTATTCACTTGAAAATGCATTTTTGTAAGTAAAACCCTCGTTCGTTCGTTCATTTCATTCACCCCCTTCCCAGACATTGGTCGGGCTCCACCAGACTTCAAGGTCATACTCGAATATACCAAACGTTCACACCCAGGGTCACCATATCGCCCGACCGAGTCCACTTCTGGCTCGAGTCAATCGGTAACGAAGGGCAGGGCCCAGTTCAGCCAAACGGCTTACATTCATGCGCAACTAGCATTTAATTATTAATCATTGAAAATTTCACATTTATTTAGGTCGAGTGCGATAGAGTACACACTCACCTAGAAAACTCGTTTTAACAATCATTGAAAGCACTTAACACATTATCAATCAATAATAACAAGCCAATAAGTCAAGGAAATATAACAAACAAGGAACACTCACCTATTTACGTAAAACAACGTGCAAATATCCTTCCGGATATTACCTCAGTCACCGAGAAAACCTAAGAATAAATGAGAAAGAATATCACAGTCTATCTAGCACAAACAAGTAAGTGAAATCAAAGAAAAACCGGCAAATGATAAGTAAAACGTATAAAGACGCCTTTATAGTGAAAAGGGGATATTTGGATCGGAGGACGAAAATAACTAGGGTTTCATAAACCAAACACAAAACTAACTCAAGCGGGTTATAAAATGTCCGGCGGAAAACACTTGGACCAAAGACAACTCGGACTCCAACGAGATAGGCTAAAAAATATTGTTTTCGGAATCGTTTAGATAGTTCAAAATCAACTCATACCCAAGCAGCTAGTATAGACTAAACGTCATGATAAAATCATGTGAAAAGGAGGACAATACTACCTTACGTTCACACTTAAAACCTCACTTAAAAGTGGTTCACTTGTGGCCGAGAAAACCCTAAATCATACCTCTATATTTTGGGAAGGAGTAAGTAGCATTTGAAGTGTTAAACTAAAGAGGTATCATGTTTTAAAATGGAAAGCCGATCATGGTATTGACCAAACAAAAGTATACAAGTTCAAATAGAAACTTAGCCCTCGAGTAAAAATTTGGGCAGCACGCCCTTTGTATTTACCTATTTTTCCAGCCATTTATGGCTTCATTGTTTTCCTCAATCAATCCCAAAGTCACACACAATATCATCTCATTTCAATAGCCATTCCATAGGCTCAAAGTCATATAAGTACAAAAATTCAAGTGAACAATAAGTGCGGAAATGAGCTTTAGTAAAAGACAGATTTGATAGGGTTTTGCAGAAAGGACACATCCGAGGCTACGCTTAACGGATTGGTGAGCAACTTATACCATTTCGAAGCTAAGACGAATTCCTACAACTTTCATGAAGATAACTTGGTCTAATTTCCAGTGTAACCTAATCAAATTCCCAGTTCACAGAACCAGGTTCCAACTAATCGGCTAAGTAACCATACTACATTTAAATGGTCATATCTCTGGCTACCAAAGTCCGTTTAAGGTGTTCTTGGAGGCGTTGGAAAGCTAAGACAGAGTAATAAAATTTTTATGTTTTGGAAAATGGCTAAATCAGCACGGATCATAGTGAATAGACATGGTCAACTAGATGAACTGTCTAAAACGGATCACTGGAAACATCCTAGGGCAGCGAGGGTATTTTGGTCTTTTCACAGGCTACGTGCTCCGATCGGGCTGAAAGTTTGTAGGTACCTATAAAATATCATTCTCTACAACTTTCATGTTTTATGCTAAGCCTAATTCGGCCTCTAACATGATGCAATAAAACCGGACAGAATAGGGCTATAATTTTCCAGAAATCTGGAATTTTGGGATTCAATGGAAACTTTCTTCATTTCTTGCCTCAATCCACCACCACAACCTCCTATATAAGCTTAGATACAACATATATCATCCATATAGCAAGTAAAGGTAGAAATCATCAAACCCTAACTTACATATATCACCTTTAAAATCATCACAACAACTTGTATCACTACTAATCTAACCAAAACATGAATTATATAACAACTTAAACCAAAATAAAAGAACCAAAGCCATGGGTAGGCCTTATACCTCAACAAATGAAGCTTGCAAGAACAATACTTCACCTCCTCTTGGAATTTTTGTTTCCCCTAGCTTCCCAAGTTCACAACTCACACTTTAATCGGTTAAGAATTTTGTTCCTCACTTGGATGGCTCAACTCAAGATGAAGGAAGTTTGTTTCTTGCTCTCTCTCTTTCTCCTCTCTTTGTCTCGGCCAAGCAGCAGAAAAATGAAGGGAAATTGAAGCCAACAAGATGATAAGAAGGTTGGACTTAGCTTGGTCAAGGAGCCATAGGGGTGTGACACTTGTCACCACCAAAGCCAACAAAAATTTCTTTTTCTTTCCTTGCATTTTTAGCCCTAAATTTCGGTCAAAGCCAGCTGGAAATAAGGAGATATTTTGCTCAAATATTAATGAGCTTGTATGGTAAGAAAGTGGTGGTCAAGCGGTGTGTTCAATCGATAGTGCACGGTTCACGTCAGTTCGCACCGTTTTTCCTTAAATCACACGTACTAGAGTTTTTACTTCCTATTCACTAACTTTTTATCATTTCTTCTAATCACATATTATTTCTCACCCAAAAGTCACTCTTAAGCACCAAATTTGATCCTCGCTCCGTACCGGATAATTACACGACGGATACACGAAAAATCCTATTTCACTTCGAATTGAAATCGGAAAGGAAAACCCTAATTTCCTATGATCATTGGCACTTTTTCTAGGGTGATTAAGTAGCAATATGGTATAGAATAATAATTTCCAAATAATTTTCAAATAAAAGGAAATTTTCAAGAAATATGTAAGGAATTTGCAAGTCCTCACATAAGGTGAACCATGAGAAATCATAAAGGTTGATCTTTTGAGATCTTGCTTGGCATACTCGCGTAGTATTGCCACGATATACTCGAGTAATATCAAAACGTTTGACGTTCGGGCCCGGTTAGGGGGTGTAACGGTGGACGGAATTTGGTGAAAATGGAGTCTACGGATTTGGTACTCGCTCAGTTGACAGAGAGTTAACGTGGGATAGTTCGATCAGGACCTGGACCTAGTTGTATGGATTTAGCTCTCGAGAGTTCCAGTATCCTTAATTGTTTCTGCTTACTTTTCCTACTTGAAATGTTAATTACTTGAAACTTTTAGTTTTATTATTGTCTCGATTTTCTTTCATGCTCTTTTCTACTTGCTCTATTACGTGCTGGCATGCTTTTCTTGAACTCACTGAGCGTTAGCTCACCCCATTAGTTTGTTTTCCTTAACAGGAGCTCGGAATGGAAAGATTTTTGGGGAAGCTGACTTGATTACCTTTTGGTTATAATTTTGGATGTAATTGATTAGTCGACTTATAGTGGTTGTATATTTTTGGGGATTTGATATACTTTTGGAAACTTCATGATGTAAGATTTGAATATTTCCTTAAGGAAGCGACCTTTCTTCGTATCTACTCTTATTATTAGTTATTTATCCTTAAGTTTAAGATTGATTCGTATTGAGTCCTGGCGAGAGTTAGGCATGCAGCCCGCCGATACCCTAGGGTTCGCCCTAAGGAGAAGTGAGGTCGTCACAGAAACTAAAACTTGTTATAAATGAATTCCCGACTTGTTTGGTTGGTGACTGGATTCATATCACTGATTTTTTGACAGGTTAGTTAATAGGGGCTGAGGCTTGTTCTACTGACTTTTATTTGTTTATGGGAGTGATGAAAGATTGTTCAATCTTCACGATTCATCTTTCGAGTTCATTCATAGGCTTGTTTTGAGGTTCTTTGTAGAATTTGTTTGGTATTTCGTATGGTCTGAATAAGAGATTAGAGGAAAAAGTAGTTGTGAAAAAAGAGGCTTCTTAGGCATTTTTTAATTTGAATGGTTTGACACTAATTTCTATGGACTTGTATGAAAAGGTATTGGATTTTGATGGAGGAAGTTCTGCTTGAATTTCTCTCTCTAAAGTTTGCCATTTTCTTGAAACGCAGACATATGATGAGAATGGATATTCTATCTTATTCTTTCAGGCATAGATTTCAAACCAATCAAAGAACTGGATGTGTTGTCCTGTCTTTCTTAGAAAACTATAGAAAGCTTCCAGTATTGCTATTCTAGGTTCTTCTTTGTAAGTTGTTAAAGAATCACTATCCCTTGGCTTCATTGTGTTCTGCATAGAATTCTTCCCTAGAACTTTATTTATTAATCTGGGACTCAGTAGTAAGAACTCTTAGGCCTTATTTGGATTGCATTTTTCTGGATTTTTTGTAGAAAAATTACTGTAGCAATTTGATATATGTGAGGTAAAAAGGTGATTGGAAAATATGTTCACAGAAAACATAACAATTTTTTCTTTGGAAAATTGTTGTCCAAACAAGGCCTTAGTTCCGGCAATGTATTGTCTATCATGGTAGTGTATGTAAGAGATACAGAGAGATCTCTATGGATTGTGCTATCTTCAGGGAAGGCGGTTTAGCTGACCATTCACAGCATAATATAAGACAAACCTAAAAGAAATTTATTAAAGTTTGAAGTTTAGAGACTTAAAAGAATGAAGCTTGATTAGAACTTGATCGAAACTTGACTCCAAGTTAGAGCACCTAAACTATATGTTTTCTTCAACTAAGAGAAAGAAGTGAGTTGAAGAATTGATGTATGTAAAATGGTGAGTTTAAGGGGTATTTATAGCAAAATTTTTGTTTTGCTATAGTACTCGTTATAGTGTACAATACCGTTACAATGTTGCAATCCTTCTCTTGAATCTTCACACGATCTCGAAGGATGGTTGCTAATTTCTGTGTCTCGAGAGTTGAGCAAGAGTCAGCTAGGGCTCTTTCTTGCAAAGTTGGTTGTTATGATTTTGCAGGAAATAACACTCTTGGTTTTGTTCTTTTCCTCCTTCTTTCTTGCTTAAAGAACCATCAACCTCTAGTACTTATAGTTGAGTCATGATGCAGAAAAAATAAGGAGCCCTTGATGAATAGTAAAACCTAAAAAAAGGCCACCTCAAAATTCCACTATCTTAAGAATTGGTGGTACAATTGGCCCTAACCAAATTACAGCTGATGCTGGTTCTATTCAAGCTCTTCTTTTTTTGTTGATTTTTTATTTCAGCCCATTGTGAAGCATTTTCTGCTTGGCACTTGCTACTTCTATTAGAATAAACTGCAAATTTCTAAATGACAAAGGTCAAACTAACTCTTCTGTAAAACATGGAAGTTTTAGGTCATTGAGTAACTTTCTAATGCATCAAGAATCATCTCATTTGGAGGTCTGAATGCTCTAAAGTGACCAAAATACCCCTAAATGGTCAGAAGCCTTTTCCAAATTTTTCCAATATAAATGGACTTTTGAATTTTAGCATTTTGACTATCAAAACTTTTGAACTAAACTTTGTTGTCATCTTAAGAATTATAAAGCATGGTCTTATTTTAGAATACTTTAAGAGTAATCTCAATTCAACACATGTTGCTCAAGTTATAGCTAAAATACCTAAATGCGCCAAGATTGCCAATGCTTTTCTTGTTTCTTCATTGCATTTCATCTTTTGAATATTTTGCACTTCATACTCACTTGAAGTCAACTTCAAATCATCAATAATTATCCAAATATCTTCTTCTTTCACTCCAATTAATGATTAGATGATTAAAACCTATAAAACATGAAGTTTTCATCACTTAAATCCCTAGAAATATAATTTTTCTCACTTTAATCACATAATATAAAACTCATTTAAATCCTTAGTTATTTAGCTCTTATAATGATTAAAACACACCAAAAACTAGTAATAAATCACACTAAAAATATGCAAAATAAAACCCTTATTACATATGTATTTTTTTAGTATTAGTGACATGATTTTATAAAACTTAAGATCTGAATGGATTCATGTTTAGAGAGTAAATTGTCTTAGAACTTGTCATGAGTTTAGATCTAGTTAATAAGCTATCTTGTGAGAATTTTTGTTGTTTTTTTTCAAAGTTGTTCATGCATATGCATTTTAGACTATTTTCTTATTTTTTAAGTTTACTATTATGGACTAATTTTATAAACTTAGATCTAGTGCACTAGCTAATTTGTGAAAATTACCTTTTCATTAAACTTAAGTGTATGCATGGCATAGAAGTACTTGATTGCAAGCCATGCATTTGATGTTCAACTAACAAACTGATAGATCTAGAAACGTTAATTTGACCAAAATCATTATGCATAAGGAATGATATCATATAAATCTTGTATGAAATATATCATCTTAGTACGAAATCCATGATGACTTAAGTATAAGTTATTACATACGTAATTAGGATTAGTATGATCTAAGTTATTCATATATGTGGCTATTATTGTAATCTAGTGATTAAAGAATTATTCATGTTTAGATGTTTTATGCATAATAAATTATCAAATTAAGAGTTTGGTTATTAGTCCATCAAGACAGTTGACTGATTATACAAATTATGCATCAATTGATAATCATGGTTTTCAAGGGTGTGTTTAAAAGCTCATTTAAATAGTTCAAGTCCTTAGTTAGACATCAAGTGAATTTTAGATTGGATGGAATTTTAACATCCACAATTTTAGATTCGCTAATATGAAAATTGCTGATTTAAAATTTGACATAGTTTAATCATCAAGTTGCTAGGAAAATAGAACTACGCAAAATTAATTTATGTCATGCTAGATTTTCTCATGTATTGATATATTACTATGTCTTGTAAAATACTTTCTGAAAGTATAGCTTTAAAAGCAGACATGCTTCTTGATTCATTGGAAAACTAACTCATTTGGCTACAACTTTTGTATTTTTGCACAAGAGTTGAATCAAAGTGCTTAATTGATATATTTGAGCTACAAGTTGGCTGACCTATTTTTAGAGGAGTAATCTATTGTTAGACTATTTTTAGAGGAGCAATCTATTGTTAGACCACTTATATTTAGTGGCTCACATTTTAGGAGTTGAAAACAAAGAATGGAAGTTTTCTTGTAATCTATTGATATTGAGATTTTATTTATTGTTAATATTGGTCCTTATGAAGCTACCATCTTGGATGCAAATATGGGTAGGAATAGACCTAAAACTAACTCATTTGGCTACAACTTTTGTATTTTTGCACAAGAGTTGAATCAAAGTGCTTAATTGATATATTTGAGCTACAAGTTGGCTGACCTATTTTTAGAGGAGCAATCTATTGTTAGACTATTTTTAGAGGAGCAATCTATTGTTAGACCACCTATATTTAGTGGCTCACATTTTAGGAGTTGAAAACAAAGAATGGAAGTTTTCTTGTAATCTATTGATATTGAGATTTTATTTATTGTTAATATTGGTCCTTATGAAGCTACCATTTTGGATGCAAATATGGGTAGGAATAGACCTAAAACTAGGACTCAATTGAGTGCTCAAGACAAAATTAATCTTACTTTGAATGCCAAGGTCATGAATATTTTGTACAATGTTTAGATGCCTATGAATCTACTAGAATTAAAGGCTGTAAATTAGTTAAAGAAATTTGGGATAAATTGTGTAATATACATGAAGGTAGCCATGATATTAGAGAACAAAAGAAATCTTTACTTGTTGCTAAATATGAATCTTTCAAAATGGAACCTCATAAGAATGTTGATAAAATATATTGTAAATTTAATGACATTATTAAGGATCCAAAATTGTTTGGTAAAGAATATACTTTGGGTGAGAAAAATAGAAAATTTTTGAATGCTTTATCCAAAGAATGGGAGAGTAAAGTGATGGCCATAGAAGAGGTTAAAGATTTAAATTCTATATCTATTGAGTCTCTTTCAAACTCTCTAACCGCCTATAAGTTGAACCTTGAATCTAAAGTGCAAAAGGAGGTAAATGCAAAGGCCAAGAGAAACATAGCTCTCAAAACGTCTCAAGAAGAGGATGATTTGCTATCACTTAATGATGAAGATGTGAAACTTGATGGAAATGATATAGTTCTTTTGACAAAAACTATCAAGAAGATATTTAACAATAAGAGAGGATTTAGAAGAGGTGGACCAAGCAACAACCAATTCTCAAATTCCGTCAAAACAAGAGGAAATAGAAGACAAAATGATAAGCATGAAATTTATGAGTTTTAAGTGTATTTTATTAGTTAGTTTTGGTGTGTTTTATTTTTTTATAGCTAATTAACTAGGTTTCTAGTGAATTATGCATTTTGGGATATAAGTGTGAAAAAATGCATTTCTATGTATTTAAATTGGTTAAAACTTCATGTTTTGTAGGGATTAATGATTCAATCATCAAATGAAGTGAACTGAGAAGATATTTGGATTATTGTTGATGATTTAAAATGAATTAAAGAGAATATGAAGTGCAAAATGTTCAAAAGATGAAATACAATCAAGTTCTAAAAGAGAGAAGTTAACAGTTTTGACACATTTTGGTATTTTAGCTATATCTTGAATTACAACTATTGGATTGAAATTATTATTGAGTCATTTTGAAGCTAACCCATGGATCTACAATTCTGGTGAACACATCAAAATCTAGTTCATTGATTTTCTTGGTCAAAAAGCTAAAATATAGTAGGAAAATTTTTCTGTCGAAAGCTGAAATAGGGGATTGAATAGTCAAAGGTATTTTAGTCATTTATCAATCTACAAAGCTCCAAATTAGATGATTCTTCATGCATTGTAAATCTAACTCAAAGGGCTACAATTTTGGTTCTTTTCACAAGAGCTAATTCAACTTTCATAATCAAGAAATTTATAGTTGAAATTGGTCCAAAAATAGAGCAATATTAAATAGTGAGCAAAAAGATGAAAACCTGCAAACAGCAAGATCAACGAGGTGATCCGTGAGGTGTAGATCGTGGATCTCTGATTTCAATTGCCAACTAGCTCTACAACTTGCACTCTATTCACACAAATTTTTTGACCAATTTTTCTTCAAGGATTTCGATTGCAGTTGTAAAGAAGAGTATGGAGACTTGTAGAAGCATATTTTGGGAATCTTAAGATGCATTTCACATCAACTTTAACAACTCATTTTGAGCTTGAATTCATCTATAAATAGAGGCCTTAGAGAACTTATTTGATTAACTTTAGAAAGCTAGAAACTAACACAAAAATGTTGTCTTCACTAGTTTTTCTTAGTTCATTAGTTTAGTAGAGTAGATTAGTATAGTTTGTTTCATTCAAGTATTGTATGCAACAAAGCATAGATGAAGTTGAGGATGAAGATGGAGAGTTTGAAACTCATGTTGTGAGAACCCGTAAATTATTTTATATTTTCTCTTATTTTTGGAAAAAGTTAATTTATATTTTCTTTTATTTTGCTTTACTAGTCTTAAATTTCATGGTGATTTTAAAGGTTAAGTCAAGATTTTTCTCTTTTCCCTTTTATAATTTTGATGCACGTTAAGTTTCATAGAGTATTATGGTAGTTTGATCGACTAGTCAGATTTGCACATTATATTTGGTGGACGAGAACGAGTGTAGTGCAAGAGGGATTATGTGATTAGAAGTGTTAAGAATTAATTGGAGAAGTATAATATATGATTAGAAACACAAGAGAGACAAAGAGATAGGAATGGAACCATAAGCTGCCAAGTGTCAACGCTTGAAGCTTCCATTGGCCAAGACTTTTCTCTAGTCCTTATCTTGCATTTTAATCAAACTTTCCTCCATCTTTTCATCATCTTGGCGGAAATTTTGAGAGCAAAAAGGGGAGAGGAAAGCCTTCAACTTCTATCTTGATTTCTTGCTTGATTTGTGAAGAATCCAAAGATCAACCCTAATCCACTCCGATTAATCTTGAGATAAGCTTGAAGGGAGGCTTTTAGTGGATTTTTGGAGGAGGAAAACTCTTGAGTTGCTTGTTATCTTGGGGTTTTGAGATAAAATTTCTAGAAAACATCTCTTTTTACTTGTTTCTTAGGATTTACACAAGATATGTTATGATTGAAACTTAAGGAAGCATGTTTATGGTAATTTCATGGTTTTGCTAGGGTTTGGTGAAGTTGTTGCTAGGGTTTGATCAACTTCCAGCTTTAATGTTCAATTTTCTAACTTTGAGATGAATTTTCAGCTTTCACAAGAGATGTTCTAGCTTTGATATGAAATTTTAAGTTTTGATATGTGATTTTAGTCTTGGTATGCAAATTTCCAGCTTTGAGAGGTAAATTTCCAGCCTTGATGTAGTTACTTGAAATTTTATATATATGTGGATTTGTGATGGATTTTCTTGCCAAGAACATATGTCATAAGCCTCATGACATGTTAGTTATAAGATATAGTGCATTTGCCATGGAATTTAGTAAGAAAGTTGGAATGTTCGATAGAGATTTTATTGGGAAATTTCTGTGATAGCTGGCCGAGAGGGAGAGAGAGAATTTCAGCTTTCTTTACAGAAAATTTTTGGTGATTTTGACATACTCTTGCTCAAGACTTTGCTCTTCATATGTTTGTTGATTTTGAGCCAAAACAAAGAGGTTTAAGTGGGGGAAAAAACCTAGTTTTCCAAACTATTTGCTTGCTAGAAATTTACGCAAGAGGCTCTGCACAGTTTTGGAAAATTTGCTATAACTTCATATAGAAAAGTCAGAATTGAGTTACTTTTGTTGCGTTTGAAACTATACTCATAGAGCTTCCAACAATATAAAATTCAATTTCAATTTCTATAAATACCAGCGAATCGACAAAGTGTCTTGAAAATCATGACTGTTCTGTTTCTTCATTTGTGATAGCAATGAGTTTTGAACTGAAATTTGACTAAACTATGAGCTGAATTTCATGAAGATATCTTCTAAAGCCTATTAGTGCTTTGAGTCTATTTTCTAACAGTGTAAGTTTTGTGATTTTTGGACCTACGAAACTCAAGTTATACCTTTTCAAAAAATGTCACCAAAACTGGGAATTTTATCAAATGGATTGAGTGAGACTTGGAAAACTTCCTTGGGTTTTATACCTAACTTTCTTTGGTTAAATCCTATATATTTTGATTTAAAATACTTAGTGATGTGTTAACATTAACATGCATGAAATATTTCACTTAACTTGAACTTGATTTGAACTTGACTTTTAGTACTTGAAACCCTAATTTGGTGAGATTTTGGATGCTTAAATTGGTCTCCTCACTTTTAGAATACTTGTGTTGGGTTTTTATCTTAAAGTCTTGAGTGTAAAGTGAGAAGCATATGGAATTCTTTGGAATACTAGACGCATATGTTTTGGCTAGTTGAACCTACTAAGTTTAAATCTATTGTGATTGTGAATCTTGCCTCAGGGTTTGATAGCGATCAAGGTTATCATCCCGAGATTTGACATTTACTCTACTGACATCGGTGAGTGTTCCTTGCATTTTTGTGCAATAAGTGAATATGTTGAATATTTGTGAATGAGTGTTTGAGTGTTAAATGCTTTCCAATAATTGTTAAATGGATTTTAAATGGGCGAGTGTGTACTTTATCGCACTCGACTTAAGTGAATGTGAATTTTCAATGATCAAATGATTGAATGTTACTTGTGCATGAATGTAAGCCATGTGTATTTTATCACATTGGCTGAATTGGGCCCTTGCCCTTTGTCGCTAGCTTATTCGAGCCAGGAGCGGACTCGGTCGGGTAGGTTGGTGACCCTGGGCCACTGTTTTGGTATACTCGAGTATGACCACGAAGTCTGGTGGAGTACTGGCCAATGAATGAAATGCAATGAATGAAATGACTGACTGAATGAAATGATCACTGTTGGAGTTTTATTTTCAAATGTTTTCACATGTTGGAGGTGTAAGGGAGAAATGGTCGGAGACTGAATGATTTAATGAATGAATGAATGGCTCCAAGTGAGCACATATCCTTCTACTAAATGTGCTATTGTTATTTGAATGCTTCAAATATTTTTCTTGGTTGGTTGTTGCTAAATGTAATATGTCCATGATTTATTGCTTGAATGCTTGTTTGGGAACTTCACTGGGTTTTTAACTCATTCCTTTAGTTTGTTTTCCTTATAGGAGTGGAGGTCCAGAGCAAATAAGCGTGAACTCGGGTGTATGACCCTCTTGTACTTGTACCTTTGGTAGATAGAATGTACTTTGGATATTTGATGTTGTATCTTACATTTCACTTTTGGATTGTAATTAAGCTTGAATGATTGGTTGAATTGTAAAACTTAAATGTTATTTTGGAGGCCTGAACGGTTATTTTGAGAATTGATTGAAGTGAATGTAGTGAGTCCTGGTGAGAGCTGAACAGGCAGTCCGCCAAACCTTTGGGTTCGCCCTAGGGGGAGGTGGGGCCATCACACATGTGACAAGAGTGGCATTTCTCCTATCACTTTATTCCTTGTATTGATTCTAATATTTGGTTATAATACAAGTTTGGTTCTTGTTTTCATGTCTTTCATGTTTTGCTAGTTTTTATACCTAGGGAATGGATGAACTTCTATAATTGTTAAGCGAAATTTTCATGGTTATTTAAGCTTATTTCTTGAGCATGTTATTTAACACTTTTGCTTATCTAATCATGATTAACTTGGATCCGTTAGTTGTGATTATCTAAAGGTGTTGTTCCATTAATAATCATTGTGATCTAACACTAGTTCATGGAAGTGTTTGACCTAGGGAGTTAACTCACTAATGTAGAGTTACACCTTTGTGGTTTTGGTGGCTTGTTCCATGTAATTTTATAGAATTTAATGAATCTATAACTAGTATCATATCATGGTAGTAGGTGCGAAATAGTTATAAATATGGTTGATACATCGACAAAAACGTGTATCACATATATTTGAAAATTAAGTCATAACTAGCCAAGATAATGAACACATTTAACCATTATTTCATTTGCATGAATAGATAGGAATTCCATAACCCTAGGCACTTTTCCTTATCAATTTTACTACTTTTATTGTATGTTAGTAGTGTAGATTTATTTGCTTTATTTGTAATAGTCTAAATAATAGAGGAGTTCAAAAATCACCAATAGTTGACAATCTTCCCTGTGGGATCGACCCTAATTATCACTATACTCATTTGATCCGTATACTTGCAAAACATCGAGGTAATTGGGTTTAATTGATTTGATAATTAGGAATTTATAACTTGAAAGCCTAAGTCACATCACAAAACATCACCAACTTCCAAGTCACATGGAATGATTGTAATTCGAATGGTGAAGTTGAAGAATTATATGAAAGAAATCAAATGGCATTTATGGTCATTAGTATACCTGGCAATTGGGCGGGTTGGGCGGATTTTGGAAGAATTGATGTTGGGTTTTCATTTAAATGGGTTACACCCAACTCACCCAACTTTAGATTGGGTTAATTTTGGGTTGGGTCATATTCGGTTACCTCAAATCCATGACCCAAATATGACCCAATATATTAAATAATAGATTTTGATACATAAACTCTTTCAAATATATTTTCACATACAAAAAAAAATTCACACACATAAATAGATATATTTTCACACACTAAAACACTCACAGATACAAACACAAACTCACTTTTTAAGTTCTTTTGAAATATGTTATTTTTACACATACAAACACACTAAAATACACACTAATATACTTTCACAAATACACACATATACTAATTGTTTAAACTACTTGTACCCAATCACACTTTAAAGAAAGTTATAAACTGAAATTTTGACCCAAAAAATAAACACAAAAGAATCATGCATGATAACACATCTAAGCCATTGTAAAATGGAGAAATTAGAAACATCTAAACAATGCACACATTAAGGCGCGTGTATCTCACCTTGGGCTGCCATTGGATTTGTATTGTGTAGCAATTGGACGCCGTTATGATCTTATGTTCCCAGTGCTCACAACTCACAAACACCAACATTTAATAGTCATTAAGTTGCATCCCATCGAGCCATTACAAGAATTTAGCCACATGAGATTCCCGCTTGCTAAAAGCCGACTTGCGGATATGATTTTGTTTGGATGGTCAAGATTTAGGCAAGTTATCGTGCACTGGGGTTACACCTGATTATACGATCTGTGGGGCCCCACATATTAGGAAAGTCGTTGACTTAATAGATCAACTCCTGCGTGCATGATCGTGCATTTTGTGTTTAATTTGTTTATTTATTTTTTTAATTTAAGTTGGGTAATGGGTGCCCAACACAAATATCCAAACCGCCCAAAATATATATGGGTTTTTATTACCCAACCCAAAATTGACCCAATACCCAACTTACCCAACTCAACTTCTCAAATTAGTGGGTGGGTTGGGTGCGTTATTGGATTTTGGGCATAATTGCCAGGTCTAATCATTAGAGATGATGAGGTATCTTCTAACTATTTCTCTAATGATGATTATATTGAGACATTTATGATTAAATTGCATGATAGCTTGCGAGAATCTTCGCTAAGAATAAGGTATTGAAAATCAAAATAAACATTTTGTTGAATGAGAATTCTAAACTTTTTCAAGAAAATAAGAGATTGATAAACAAAATTATGATTTGAAGAAAAATGGAGTTGACTCTATTTTCAAAATGGATGATTGGAAAAGGAAGTTGGATGAAAAAACAAGATTTTATGAAAATATTAAGGAAAAACAAACATTATTGAGACTAAGAATAAATTATCTAAATATTTTCCTTCAAAATGAGAAGCAAAATAGTTTAGAAAAAAAATGTAAAGAACTCAAGTATTAGCAATCATGTTACACTGTTTAGACGGAATAAGTTTTATCTTATAAAATCTTCTCATGTTAGAAATCATGATATTATGTGCAATTATTGTTGTCAATATGGTCATATGAAGAATGATTGTTTTGTAAAAAGAAATGTGAAATTAGAAATGAAGGCCATTTGGGTATTGAAGGATACAACTAACCCTAGAGACCCAAGAACAAATGGGTACCAAAAGTGAGTTCGTATCAAGAGGAAATTAATCCAAGTCAAACTTGAAAGATGATACAAAATGTCACTTGAAGTCAATAGAACAAAAAGTTTGAAGCTTGAAAAAGTGTAAAAGGAAAAGATAAAGCATGCATCTACTTTAGACAATGAGGATGATAACCAATATAAGTAAGATCGAATGCTACTGAGGTATGCTTTTA
This sequence comes from Coffea eugenioides, assembly GCF_003713205.1. NCBI lineage: Eukaryota > Viridiplantae > Streptophyta > Magnoliopsida > Gentianales > Rubiaceae > Coffea > Coffea eugenioides. The sequence continues at coordinate 120,545 of NW_020861761.1, forward strand.
AAATTTAACTTTCTTACCTCAAATTGTTTTTAAGGCAAATGGGTGATATTTGAATGCTTGATTGATGTTATCCCAATATGCACTCTTATGAGAATGGAACACATGGGTTTAAAGTGCCTAATTGTTTTGAAATTCCAGTCATATATATCCTATGTGTATATATATTTCAAAATGATGAATTTGGATATATAAATGCTTGATTATGGTAACCCCCAATTTTTTAAGAGCAAATTATCTGAATGGCCACTAAACTTTTGGAATTATTGAGTTTTTACCATTGAACAATTAAAAGTCTAGTTTTAGCCACTAACTATCTAAAATTTGATTTCCGACTTTTCAATCAAATTTGATTATTAACTATGCCAGATCTGAGTGCTCACATGATTCACGAGACAAAGAAAATGATCATAATTAATGATTAAATCTGATGGAATGGTCGGAAATCTAAACTTTAGAAGTTCAGTGGTTAAAACCAGATTTTTAATAGTTCAGTGGCCGAAACTCGATGATTCTAAAAGTTTAGTGGTCATCTGGATAAATTGCTCATTTTTTCAGTATGTTTCTGACTTGTAGAAAAAAGGAGAAAATCTTATATGCAATCTTGCCATGAGCCTTGTGTGAGGACTTGTAAAATTCCTTATATTTTTCTTAAAATTCCATTTAATTTGGAATTTATTACTTTACAATAGCTTTACTACACATTCACTTCCCCAATAGTTACAAATAATCATAGAACCAAGGGTTTCTTCTTTACTTTCATCGTTAAGATAAACTAGGATTTTTACGTCTTTTCATAGTGTGAGTAATCGGTACAGAGTGTGTACTAAATTTGGTGATTAAGAGTGAGTTTTAGATAAGAAAAAGTGTGTGATTAGAAGTAATAATAATAAGTTAGAGAATGGTAAGTGAAAACCCTAGTATGTGCGAGTTAAGGAAAAACAGTGTGAACCGACAGGTACTGTTTGTTACCGAGTGAACACACCACTTGACCACCACTTTATTAACTTAATCTCATTGTTATTAGTGCATAAATATCAGCCCCTAATCAGCTCAAGAGGGCCAAAAATTTTGACTAATAAAACCAAGGAAAAGAAGAAAAATTCAAGCTGTGATCTTGTGATGACACTTGGAAGTCATCCAACTATCTTTGACCAAACTCAAGTCCTAGCTTCTTATCATTCTTGGACTTCATTCTTCCTTCATTTTTCATCCATGGTGGCCGAACCTAAGGGAGGAAAAAAGAGAGAAGAAGACTTCATTTCCATCTTGAGTTTTAGCTTAGTTTGAGTGAAATCCAAAAAACCAAACCGATTAAACACTTACTTAGGAATCTAGAAAGCTTTGTGTGCTAAAGTTTTACAAGGAAAGGTGGTGGATTTCTCTTACAAGTATTTTAGTGAGGTATTATGGCTGTCCTTCCTATTTCTTTCCCTTAATCTTGCTTAAGTTTGTATAGCAACTTATATTCTTGGCTAATGATAGTTGTTTAAGTAGTTTTGATGGTTATGGTGGATTTTTGAGCTAGGATTTGAGTTGTTCAGTTGTGTTTCTTGTTGATTATATAGCATATGATGTTAATAAGCTTAGATAGGAAGTTGGAGTAGTGGTTCAAGACATGAATAAGAAATTTATACCTTGAATGCATTAAATTCCAGTTTTAAGCATTGAACTGCCCTGCTTCTAATCAGCATCATTCGTCCATGTTGGAGGCCGAATCAGGCTTATGTCAAAACATGAAAGTTGTAGAAAATGATGTTATATAGCTTCCTGTAAAATTTTAGCTCAATCAGAGTACTGTATCTTATGAAATGACTGAAATACCCCTAACTACCAAATGTTCTTTTCAGCAGGCAGTTTTGAGATTTCACATGTTTGGCTTCATTTTTCACTTTGATCCGTATCAAATCAGCATTTGGCCAAAACATGAAAGTTTTAAGCCTATGTTTCAGCTTTCCAACGCATCTAAAAATTCCTCAATCAGAATTGTGTAGCTTGAGTTATTACCGTTTGAATTCAGTACTGACAACCAGACTGACCATGAACTTCTGGTTCTGTAATTTGCAAATTCGACCTAGATCAACTGTTAACTGGGTTGGGTTGTCTTCATAAAAGTTGTAACCCTTTGTCTTAGTTTCGAAACGGTATAAGATGTACCCCAATCCGATAAGTGTAGCTTCGTTTGTGACCAAAACGCTAAGAGACGTCAAACCTGTGATTTTGTTAATTGTCTTAAACATTAGTTCCGGTCGATTTTCTAGCATTGTTTTGTAATTGAATGACATTGAGCCTATTGAAAGGCTATTGTGGTTAGATTATTTGTGTGTAATTTTGGGGCTGAATTGAGGAAAATAATGAAACCATAAATGGCTGAGAAAATAGATAAACACAAAGGGCGTGCTGCCCAAATTTGCAATCGAGGGCTAGGTAGATGTACTCGCGACTTGAATAAGGGTTTGAGAACGACTTCACTTGAATCGTTTAGGATATTCAAGCCTTCTTTCATAAAGGTATATAAGTTAGAATTCAGCTGAAACTTGTATCTTTGGAAAAATGAAATTAACGACTAATAGAAATACGTTTTCTTCGTTTCTTCGACTCAAATGGTATTTCAAAGTATAATTTCTTCGACTCAAAGGGTATTTCAAAGTATAATTGCTTCAAAGTTTCACAGTTTGAAAAGCGAGCAAGAGTTTTACGAATATTCTCTAAATGAGTTTCAATTACTTGATTCTCGTTAAACGAAACGTTTAAGTTTCGAACCTTAGTTAATTTTCAAAACTCTTAAACAATGTTTTATCGCAGATTTGGACTTCAAACACGGAGTAATACCCGAACGTGACCCGTAAAAACACTACATCTTTGGTGAGTGCTTCCAAATATCTGATTGCACTTGACACTTGTGTTTAATACTTCAACAATATGATTACATGATATATGAGTGGATTGATAGGGCAAGCGTGTACTTTATCGCACTTGCTCTAATGTGATTTGTTCTTGGTCATTGATTTCAGTTGAATTGATATACATGCATATGAATTGTATCTTGTCTGGAATTCCAGAAACCGTATGGCTAGTTAATCGAGTCGAGCCGGCAAGGGCCTGGTCGATTAGATAACGAACCCGGGTAGTTAGTGTTGTCGAGTGGAGTGTTATCTTCTCGACTAATCGGTATACTCGAGTATTACCACCAGTGTTTACCTTGGAGTTCGGACCCGGTAAGGGGTCTGGTTGGTGGACGGAGATTGGAGTTAAGTGGTGTACTACTGGACTAGTTACCTTACTTGAAAGTTGACGGAGTGTTAACTACTATTTGATCAAGATATGGTGGAACTGGTTTACCAAGGCAACTGTATCCTTTTACATGAAATACTAAATATGAAATGTTGGCTATACAAAGTGTATTGCTCATTTTCTTGACTTGTTATGCTCACTATTTCACTATTCTGTTACATTCACTGTTAATTAATGGTCAATTTGTTATTTGGAACATCACTGAGTTTTAGCTCACTCCGTTAGTTTTGTTTTCCTTACAGGGGATACGAGCGAGACGTGAGACGTGTACAGACTAGCGTAGTCTAGTTGTTTTGACTTTTGAAATTGTACTCACGCTAGCACCCGACTAGGGTTGTTTGTACTTGAATTGTATACACTTTAAAGTATTTTGGTGTGTAGAAGTCTTGTATCTGAGTTTGAACATCAATGTATATATCAAGTTTGAATTTGTGGTGTTATTTAGTTTCTCTGTATGTAAGTTATATTCTTGAACTACGAGTGAGTGAGTCCTGACGAGAGTTGGGCAGGCGACTCGCTAAACCCTAGGGTACGCCCTAGGGGGAGGTGGGGTCGTCACACCTTGTGTACTATGCTAGTTACCTAATTTTGACAAAGTTTAACCACTAGGTATAATGTATTTCTTAATCTAAGTGTGAGAGTATTCTATCATAACTTAGTTAAATCTAACAAATTATTTTGTTCAAGTAAAATGATTGTGATGTTATTTGTTATCTTTATACTTAAATGCTATATCTATCTATATTGACATCATAAAAGAAAATAAATTAGGTACTCATCTAATGTTCTTCATATTTTCATTCATGATTATGTTTTTATCCTCATAATAAATAAGGTAGTTGCATCACATGTGCTTATACTCTTGTTTTGATCAACTCTTATTTTGATGATACTTTTACATACCTCTTGGTGCCTATTTATATTTTTTAAATATAAAAATAATCTTTTACGTGATTCCCTTATATGTATTTGTTAATATGCATTTGAAGAAAAATAACTCCTTGAATGTAATTCATCTCCTTGTACTTGTTTGATTTACATGGTTATTTTAAGGGGGAGATATTTCATGAGAATGATGATGAAAATTAATATGGCCTTGATCTTAGGGAGAGTTTCTTGTAATTTTTTCTTCATGTACAATGTCCCTTTATACTTATTTGTTTTTGATGATGTCAAAAGGGGGATAAGATTGAATGATTTCTTTAAATAATGGGCTTGAAATTAGGGGGAGTTTATTTGAGTTTAGTTCATCAAAGAAATCATCATTTTATTTGTCATTATCAAAAAGAGGGAGATTGAAAATTTAGATTGATCAATCCTTAGTTTTGATGATAGGAAAATAAAATGATGATTTGGACTAATAATTTTATGTGAGAATTTTGTTAGCACAGGCTCTTAGCCCATTAGAAAAAGAAGGAAACCAAATCAATAAGCAATGAAGAATGAGATTGGTCAAGATAACATATTCCAATACTTCGACTATAATATGAATTATGGGCATTGGATTGAGATGATTCTTGAAACATTACAAAACTAAGAAAAGAGCTACAATTGTTAAGAGTCAACAAATTCCAATTCTCATGTTTTCTTATCCAAAAATTCAAATTTCAAGAGTATTTTTCTGTGGCTATAATTTGAAGTAGTCTTCCAACTAGTTAAGGGTAATTTGGTCATAACTCATTTTTCAGATCTCCAAATGACTTGCTATCCATTGGAAAGCTAACTCATTTGGCTACAACTTTTGTGTTTTGTATAACAGTTGAATTGAAGTGCTTAATTGAGATGTTTGAGTTAAAATTTGGCTGGCCTGTTTGCAGTGGGCATTGTAGTATTTGACTATCGGACGTCCAAACCAAGGAAGCTATGTTCGAACCAACTGTCCAACAAAAAATTGGACATCTGATGCATAGGATAGGACGTATGATAGCTCCAGCAACTGGTTTTTTAATAGTTAGTTTTTTAACCGTTGGAGAGGCTTTTGGAGTAAAATTTCACCACCTATAAATGCCTCCAACCACGAGAAGATGAGAGACTTTTGCCTATGCAAAATACAAGCTTTCAAGACTGATATTTGGATAGAAATATACTTTGATTATTGTATATGTGTGGGAAAAGTTGGGTTTGTGAGGTTTCTCAAAGAGGGGAAGTAAGATCTTTGTGAAGGTGACCCTCACCTATAAAGTAATTTTTAATTGGTTGGGTGAACTTTCAATTGTAGCTAGTTGAGGGATAAGTAGGAGAACTGTAAAACTCTTTGACTCAACTGAAGGGTTTTAGAGTGAGAAAAGAGTGAGTCTTCACTTGTGCAAGTTAGTTAGCATTACCATTAATTGAAGAAGTCACTTGGTTGATTCAACTTTGGGTTTGTTGACTCAACAAAACTTAGAAGTTTGTTGGTTTGCATTTCTATCTTTTACCTTTTTTTTTACTACTTAATTG